>NC_142118.1:12172826-12328152 GCF_056152115.1 Neolamprologus brichardi
CCGTGCTGTGGCTGCCACTAATCCCATAATGGGCTGACTTTGCACTGAAGCCGCACAAAGACCGTTCCCTTTGGTGAAAACTATGACAGTGGTTTCTGTTAATGGTGCCTATGTATGTGAGCTGCATCACTGTGTGTGTTCAGTTTGTGTGTGTGTGTGTGTGTGTGTGTGTGTGTCTCCTCAGGTGAGTGGGCAAAGATAGGTAATCTAGTGTACAGAGTCATCGATTTTCCCCGCTGCACAGGAAGTGGCTGGTTATTGATTCTCTGGGACAATGATGTCACTCCAGACGGTGCAGGGTGTTTACTTACCCACGATAATGTACGAGGCGCTTTGTCGCCAAACGCTGGTCAAATAACCCAGTCCCTCACTCCTCTCTCTTCGCTCTTTCCACCTCCTGTCTTTTCTTTAATTCCGAATGCCCCCGTTAACCCCATGTCCAATCATCACAGATGAGCGATGCCGTTTATAAAGGCTAAATATTTTTGCAGCCCTTTATGCTATTATGCATTTGCATTTTAACTTTAATAGCTTTTCCATACACATAGGGTTTTCCCTACACACTGCATTTGTTTAGTCAAAAATGCACTGATGTGACATTTGACCGTGAAGCAGGAAAACGGTTTGAAAGCTCGAGACTAAGATTAAGAAAACATTTGCCTTCTCTTTGTGTTTCATCTTCTCTCATTATCCCATCATTGTTTACTGAGTTCCGCTAAAGCAGGACTTTAGCTGTGCAGGATAAATAAACCACTATAGTGTTCTATTATGTTAGTTAGTCCTAGTCTAATGAGTGGGAGTAGTGCCCAACCTCACTTTTGGCTCAACGGCATCTACCTGTTTGGCTTATGTAAGACCAGTAACTGCACAATAACAGCCAGCAGGTTAACCGCATGCTTGTTTTTTGTGGCACTAAAACAAAAAGTACTCACTTTTTTTCCCTTTTTTTTAAAGTGAAAAGTTTTTTTGTTTTTTAAATGAGTTGTTCATGTGTTCACAGAGTGACTCATGTTTCTCATCAGCACAGTAATGCAATTGGTGCATGCTACACTGGAGAGGAGCCACCTTATCTTAATTCATGTAACTCTTTAAAGTTGGAGAGATATTTGAATCAGTCTTGAGACCACGAGGGGAATGATATGATAGATTTTCTGCCATTGCTTTGTCCTTTTCTCGGCTCCAAGGGCCTGTAATTGATTAACCACAGAGCAAATACGTCCAATGCTACCTGTGGCATGAGACAGAGGACCGCACACGCGCGCACACACACACACACAATGCAGGCACACTTCTGTGAGGGTTCATGAGGTCCACAGAGAGTTTGTAAATGCCAAGAGCAAACTCATGTAAACCTTACACATTAACCCAGTTTATTTTTAAGGAAACCTAAAGAGCAGGTATAAAGGATTTGGGATAAAAGAAATGTAGCTTTTGACTAAATAAGTTTAGATAGTGCTTTTCACAGACTTAACAGCTACAAAGTGCCGAGCAACAGTTAAAATGCAATATCAACAGAGAATCTTGTTAAAGCAGAATTTAAAAAAAAATCCCAAACAAACAAAAAAACAAAATGTCAGCAGGAGGCCTGATTAAACAGAAAAGGCTTTAACTGTTTTTAAAAAGCCAGCCAAATGGAGCTGGAGTGGTAAACTGGTCCAGAGTCTTGGTGCTACAGACTGAAAAGCTTTGTCCCCTCGAGTCAAGCAAAACTACAAATGCTGCAAGCAGTTTGTAAATGTCTGCTGAAAGGCATGGAAGTAAAAAGATTTAATTTGCAGGGTGCAAAAGCTGCTGTACTCTACTTTATTTGAAATACATGTTAGGATTTAATTCAACTTTGACTATGCAAGCAGTGGGATGTATGAAGATATTTCAGCCCAGAAAATAAATGTGCTTCTGTAAGCATTTCCTGCTATTTTTTTCACATTGTTTCAGAAGCTACAGACTCATGATCTCACATCATGTGCTTAAGTTTTCATGTTTGAGGAACTCTCCGGTTTAAGTCCTTGGAAATGAACACGTATGATGGAGAGAACACGTCCTATGATTGCTTATTTATACTATCACTTTTTTCTCATGTTTGTACACATGATGTCTGCTGGCTTCACTGTGTGTGTATTTTGTGCGCTTCCTCTCAGACCCCCTGTTTGGAGTCAAACCTGTTGTGCAAAAAGTAAGGGACAACTGAGAGGATCAAAGGTGAAGGGAAGTGAAAACAAAGGGATGTGTTGGCAAACTCTACTCATCCAGGCTCCTTCTGTTGACCTTTGACTGCCTCAGTTAGTTCTTGGAAAAGAAAATGATGCAAATATTTAGCATAATTTTCAATCAATTTCCAGTTTTTATTTGAAACTACATAATTGTGGTAAAACATCTATGATGCTGCATCCCACTTAACAAAAAAAACCAATATATATTCTTTTGTTTTGTTTTGTTTTGTTTTGCCTTTAATCACATTCATTTCATTTGCCTTTTGCATCTAAAAAAGTCCAGATTCACTCCCTGCCAGACTTTTAATACTCAACCTTACTGGCTTTATTCTGCACGACAAAACACAAGAACTCAGTTTTTTTGTTCTACTTGGATCATGTGATGTGGATGCTGGTGTGTTTGCTTGAAACATTCAGTTTCAGCCTCGGTCTTTTAAGTAGAGTCATGTGAAAAAGAGAGGTTTCACAGGACTCGTGTGCAGTGCTGTGAAAACTTAAGTACACCCCATGATTCAGTATCTTGTAGGACCACCTTATGTAGCAATAACTCGAAGTGATCATTTTCTGTATGACTTTATCCGTCTGGAACATTACTGTGGAAAACCTCAGGCCCACTTCTTATAGCGTTGCTTTGGCTCATTGAGCTTTGTGAGCATTGTTTATGTGCAGATGGCCTCACATTTGACTCTAGCGTAATTTGGTATACAGAGGAGTTCATGGTCAACTCATAACTACCCAGTCCAGGTCCTGTAACAGCAAAACAACCACTATGCTCGACAGCTGGCACAACGTGTTTGTGCTGATATCCTGTGTTTTGTTTTGTTTTTTATCCCCCCCACACGTGCTACTGCGTTATGGGCAAACATCTCCACTTTGGTGTAGTCTGTCTAAAGGACGCTGTTCCAGAAATCTACTGGTTTGTTTAGGTTAAACTTTGAAACCTGCCATGTTCTTTTTAGAGAGAAGCAGCTTTCTCCTGGTGACCCTTTTTAACAAGCCATATTTGTTCAGTCTTTTTCTGATTGGACTGTTATGACTGAGGCCTGTAAACACTGAGATGTAGCTCTTGAGGTTTTTTGGAGATTCTTTGATCATTGCATGGTCTGACCTTGGAATAAATTTGCTGGGACGTCCACTTCTCGGAAGACTTCAGCATTTTGCTAACACCCGCCTAAATTCTCCAGACCAGCAAACTGCCAAAGTTTCTGCTTTTTATAGACACTTCTTGATGATCGGTTAGTAAAGTGGATTTGATTAGCATCACCTGGTTGCTATGTACCCTCGAGAAGGTTAAAATAATGTCAGATGGAAACATTTAAAAGCCTGTTGATCAAGTCAATTTCAACCACGAGCAGGATGATGCTCGTGGTTGTCACTGAGAGCAGTGTGTCGTTTGTGTGTGAAGTAAAGGCTCGACAGGTGTAGAAACAATAACTAATTAACAGTTTATTATAACTTAATACACAAAACTTCAGCTGCTCTGTGTTAAACTTTATGTAAAAGTGAATTCAGTATGGAGTAAATCAGCCTCAAAAACAAATCTACATGTACAAAAGAAGTGAAATTATGAAATAAATGCTATTTTAATCTGAATTCACAAGCCCAACCATCAGCTGCACAAAATAATCTCTACAATGAATGGAAATGCTGAGTCAGTGACGACAGCAGAAAAGGACGGGCGCCAAGGTGATTGAGTTTCCAACCAATCAAACTGACATTTCATAAACAATTAAACGTTGATATGGCAATCGCCGTGACGTCGCACTCAATGTCCTGCTGGCCGTTTTGTTCTGCGATTCAGTACCAGAGCTCATTGCCTATTTATGAAGTAATAAGACACGGCCAAAACAGTTCGAGGGTAACGATTAGGCCATATCACTTCCTCCACCCTTAAAGAGCAGCAGTATCACATCCCTCTCTTCAACGCCGCAATCAAAATACATCCTGGTGAAGGCAACAGATTGAGAGGTGGTGGAAAAAGAAAGGGGCAGAAGTGAAAGCAGTGAAAGGAAGAGGCAGATTAATGCAGAGTGCAATCATTTCTAATCTTTGCTGTAGCCACTGTGATCTATTACATCAGATTTTTATTAGTGTCTGAACCGGTGTACTTAACCGTGGTCGCCCCTCTCATAACCAACAGCACTTCTTAATCTAACTAAGAGTTCACCAGGTTTTATATGAGCAAGGTGGTGATAACAGTTTTTTTCTTTTTTACCAACTTGTCAAGTTTTGTTGTCTTTGATTCAGTGGCTCACATTATAACAGGAGTAGGTCCAAGGAAGATATTGCTTTCTTTTTATTTTTTTGGGGAGTGACTATCCCACAGAAACAGGCGAAGAGTCGGGACTTTTGTTCGCCGTTTACAATGCCTGTCAGGGGTTACAGGGTGACGATCAACACCTTTTTGGCTGCTTTCCCAGTAAGATGAGTCATTTCTTGCTCAGTCAGCAGAACCAAGGTCTTGTCAGACAGAGAGAGAGAGGGGAAAAAACAGCTGTGCATGCAAGCAGGCACATAGCACTATTAAAACCAGAGGTGCTGTCTTCTGATGGGTTGTTGGAGTCCTGATGTAAATATAAGATTAGCCATGTGAGCCCCATCTGTTAGTCTTTAGGTAACATAAGTACTAGAAGTAAGTTTGCCTTTAATTTTGCAGACACACTCACTACCACACTTTGTAAAGCCCTTTGGACTTGCAGTGTTATCTCTTGACTCCCCATCAACAAGCCTATTGATGTGAAAGGGCATTTTGAGATTTTTATTATAGAAATGAAGAGAGAGGCAAAAATATGAAGTTTCTACTGATTTGTGGCGGCTTTGTCATTATCATGCTAAAGATAGCAGGGGAGGGTTTGGTATTCTGTGTTTTTCTGTGGGATCTTTTTCTCTTGGAGCCTGTTGTATTATGACAGCTGCCCTCTCCCTGTTAAAATAACATCCCCGGGAACTCACTCTTCCTCACGTGCACACGGGTTGCAGGCCAACACCTCTTCCCCTGGATTGTCGACCACTGTACATAGGGATTTGTGCATGTGCATGTTTATGCCTGGCATTACAAAGCCATAAAAGAAAGGTTACTTTTACTCCCAGATACCTCTTTCCCCTTCGTTTTTCTTTTTTCCGTGTGCTCCCTAAGGCCTCTGCAGTTCCTCTGCGTTTCATGGAATCCAGGGAACGTTGCTTCCTCCCAGTGTTGCTGTGTGCTGGACCAGGAGCTGCTGGTCTTGGAGTGGGGGGGGGGGGCACGCCTCTCCTCTCAGGAAAGAAGGCGCTTGGCGAGACCACTCCACTCTGATAGCCTGCCAGAACATACACAGATCAGGGGGAAAAAAGGAGAATGAAAAGGGACCGGGAGTGGCTGAAAGAACTAAAAGGCTACTCGGGTCCGGTTAATTCCTGCAAAGATTCAACTTTTACTCACAAGTCTTTACACAAAGAGAGAATTATGGTTGAACTACATAACATCAGCTCTCACGGCTGACTCTGAAGCTTATGATCAAGACTTTCTGATAACTTAGCATGAGTTCTGTAAGCCTGCGGGACAGGTAACCCTTTGCTCATCAAGATGAACAGGCGTAACCCTAGAGCTGTGTTTGAAGAGTGGGGACGAGGAATATCCTCTTTATCTGTGTACAACGTTAACACAAAGTCTGCATGTGCCCAAACTTGGTATATAAAGGTATCGATTTTTCTCCTTTACTGTTAAAAACAGGTTTCATGGCTTTTCAAAGGGACGTGTTTACATGGAAAAACTTCTGTAGTTGTTTTTCAGAGAGGAGGACTGCTGTTGTGAGCCTCAGGGCTAATTTGAAACATGTGGTTTTTGTGTGAGGCTTTTTAGACATTTTGTTTTGCCACTTTTTATCAGAGAAACTCAAACAGACAGAAATTACAACTTTGCAAATACACGAGAAAACCAAATAGTTTTCTGTGAAGCAGACCAGATTAGGACTTCATACCTCGGCAGAACTTTTCTCTCTCTCTCTCTCTCTCTCTCTCTCTCTCTCTCTCTCTCTCTCTCTCTCTCCTTTTTTTTCAGAGAAACAAGAGAAGCAGAGAGAGAGTGCAGAGAAGATTGGTTCCTGAAACTGTTGTTCTGCCCTGTGATTGGTGAAAGCCTGTTGCTAGGCTTATGTCAGTGTTTGAGAGTTTTCCGCTTTCTCTCCTCTGTGCACTGATAGGTCAGGTTAGAACTGGTCTGGTGGACTTCTGCCACTTGTTGAACATCCCCACAGTTTCTGCGGTTCCCTCGCTTCTCACTGCATGAGAAAACACGGCAGCCGCAACGCTGAAAGACACACGTGCAGAATTTACACCCGGCGTCGCTTCCTCTCTGTTTTTAATTCTTATGAACTTTTTATCAACCTCTTTATTGGTTTAAGTCTGTTGTTAATTCTTCCGGGTGCTCGTAAAAGGGAAAAACAGCTGCTCTTTCTGAGCATTTGAGAAAGCAGCTGCCATTTTTTAAACTAATAAATGCGAACTCTATTCTACAGCCATCACAGTTTAAAACCTTGAACTTTTCTGTGTCATTGAACTTTACACCTTTTTCTGTGCTCTTTTATGCTTCAGTGCACTTTGTATGGTTGAAGTAGCTGTAAAACATTTGTATTTAGTTTTGTTTTTGAGGCATGATAGACTCATAAAGCATTTAAATAACTTTGTGGAACATAATCCACTTTTTTTCACAGGCTCGATACATTCCTTCGACACTGTTAGCCTTTTGCTTCCTTCTTTTAAATGTGTAAGCTGATGCTCCCATGCACAAAGCACACAAGCTTTGATGGCCCCTGTTTCATGCATTAAAGGAAGCTTATGTAACCCTCTGATCAACAGCATCTGGCCACAAAAAAGGGATATCATGAAAATGTTAGTAAAAGTAAAATTACTAAAGTTTGCCTATACACTTAATTAAGTGTATAAGCAAGACGATATGCTGAAGTTCAAAATGAGCATTAGACTGGGGAAGAAAGGTGATTTAAAGCTGGTCTAAATATTTCATGAACTGATCTACTGGGATTTTTCTACACATCCACCTCTAAGGTTTAAAGAGAATGGACTGAAAAAGAGAACATAGTCAGTCAGTGAAAGTTTTCTGTGCACAACTGTGTTGTTGATGTCATGAGAATAACTAGAATGCTTTGGAGGCTGGGAAGGCAGTAGTAATTGAAATAACCATGTGTTACTAACAAGGTATGCAGAAGAGCATTTCTAACTGCGCATTGAACCTTGAAGCAGAGGGGCTACAGCAGCAGAAGACCACACTGAGTGTGTCAGCTAAGAACGGGAAACCGAAGCTACAATTGACATGGTGTCACCAAAATAGAAGATTGGACAATAGCTGCCTGATCTGATGGGTCTTGATTTTTGCAGAAACATTCAGATAGTACGGTTAGAATTTAGCATAAGCGAGACAGGATAGATCCATTCTGCCTTGTATTAACAGTTCAGGCTGCTGCTGCTGGTGTATTGGTGTGGGGGATATTTTTTGGCACACTTTGACAACTTTATAGGGAAAAAGTGATGGGGATTTCAAGGGGTAAAAGTTAAATGCTGCAACCTAACTGGGTATTGTTGTTGACCATATTCGACTGGTCCAAGAGTAAGAAAACATTCAGAAAACAGTGAAATCGAGAATGTAAAGGACAAATTCCACCAAAGTGTGCGAGACACATTGCATGTTTACAGTGCCACAGGGGTTTGCCGAACGTGGCTAAGACTAGCGGTCCTGGCATCAAGCTGCCTTTTTTTCCCTCACAGGTTAAGTTTCACATGGCTGTACTGCATGTGGTTGCGTATTGACCAAGTGTGGTTCTAAGCCTGTAACTCAGCCCACATAGAAATATTGTATTGGGTAAAACCATGCTGGTTTAACTCTGTGCCATCTGCTAGTGGCGAGTGACTGCATGACATTTTAGACCCAGCGGCTAACCAGGGTTTTATTTGGTGTTCGGATTTCTAATCGCTCACGCTGACCTGAATTTGTTTACATTTATTTTTTTTATTTTTTTTTACTCACCTCTTTTCTTGCTACCTTTAGGTGTCATTGTGTGGTCCAAAGTAGCTTTAAAAAAGTTTACCTGCCTACAGTCTTATGTCATTTAAAATATGTAAACAGACATTTATGAACAAAAAAAAAATTTCCCCTCCCTTAACTATGAAAGTTCATTGAAATATTTTTTATTACCATTAGTGTAACTAGTGGAAGTCTGTCCATTGTTCAGGCCCTTCCTCAAGCAGATAAGTATCTGAAACAAATATGAGATGATTCCTGTTGTTTGCAGAAGTCTTTCCCTTCGTTATAACTAATCTTTCCAGTGTTCTCTTAACCCTGATCCAATCACACACACACAGTGACATCTTCAGAGTGGGTCAGCGGCCATCCCAAATCTCAAAGGTCACTTGCTAATCGCCCAGTAACAGCTAGTGATCCTTTCAGTTTAATTTAAAGCGTTCATTGGACGTGTGGCCTTATTTCTCTTGCAGCAGTGAGCCATTCAAGAACAAAGCGTGCAAATCAACGTCACTGTCGCTGACATCAAACCAATAACTGAGATGCTTAAAGATGTAGGTCCTCACACTCCCCCGAGACACCTGCAGTGTGGTTTTTTTAGTTGTCACACTGTGTTCTGAATCAGCTTCAGAAGATACACGGGAATGTACAACGTCTTAGAGGCGCCACATATTGAGGTGAGCAGTTCAGTTAGGTTTTGTTAAATTGTGTCAACACCCAAGACAAATGAGGAAACACACAAGGTTTAGCGGTTCAGAAGAGTCTGCTCAGTGTTAAAAAGCATGTGTGTTGTTTATGTAATTCAGGACTGTGTACTGACTAAAAAAAACCCAACATAAAGCTTGTTATCACCCAAAGAAATCATAGCCTTAATCAAGGTAGGGGCATGTACAGTATTCCCTGAATCACAGAGACTCTCCCTCCCCCCTAAATGTGAGTACAGTAAAGCCTACTGCGTAGTCAGTGCGTGGACTCTGACAATAGTGTTTGGCCTTGTCTGCGAGGCCGGACCCCCGCGCCTAAGCGCTTTTATGTGAAAAGGTTTGGTGTGTCGTCAACCCGAACGCTGACAAGCCTCTTCTGCAGCTTTGCTGAGCCATGGGGCTCCCGGCAGCCCTGGGAGTGCTGACTCCAGCCCTGGGAACATGTTTACTGCTGCCCTGCACCCCACCCTGTGGCATCAGGAGAGGGACTGGCAGAGGTGGTGTTAGTGGTGGCAGTGGGTAGTGTTGGTGATGAAGGTGGAGGAAGGAGAAGGGGGTGCGGGATACACACAATGAACCTGCTGAACATCGTACTATCGCGTTATCGGCACTGGGGACTTGCAGTGGGTTGACAAACTGGCAGGGCAGGCTCTTGATTGGCGAGTGCAGGGTCAGACTTGCCTTTTCTTGACTTCCTCTTTTTACTCATCGTTTTCTAAATTTAGCTTGTTTTTTTTATTGGCTCTTCCTCCAGAGTCGGTCCAAATGCTGATTTAATCATGACTTGTTGCTGTAAAGATTACCCAATTTCAGGACAAAGTTTGTCAAACTCTATGGATTCTTAAAACTTAAAGCACACTGTTGAACTTTTCTCCCCATGAAAAGAGTTTGTGTGAAATCTCTTAAAGGAAAAGCTCCATTTGCTTTGGGAAACATGTTATCTTGAAATATCGTGTGTCTGTCTCTTTGCAGCCACTTTGTGAATGTGTTAGTGCTTTTGTAACGTGGTTGCTGGCAGTCCAGAAGAAACAACATTTGACTCGCATGTGCTGCTGAACCATCTACCTCCTGTTCATAAAGATTTTCACATATAAATGCCCTGCATCTTGCACCTAAAACAAAATAAAAATAACCTGTGTGAATGAAATCAGATGTATAAATATAAAGTTTGCATCGCGCACAGTTGTTTTCCTGATCGTCTCATGTGATATCCCTCTGAGTAATCATTGACTTTGTGAACCACTGCGATGTGATAAACCAGTTATATGCTGTTCTACTGAATGTGTTATTGTCGGCTGGGATAAACAAAGCCATAAGAGAGCTGCCTTTCTTATCTTTGCTTCCTCCTGGCTTTTAAAAAAAAGAACTCCTTCGGTCAGCTTGATTGGTGGAGAAGTGGCAGCATCTGTGGTGTGATAGGCTGCGGTGGAAAACCACCAACTGAAGGGCTGTTGTTGCAGCAGGTCCTGCACCGATCCATCTCGATGATCTTTGCACAGTGGACCTCTACTTTTTCTGTTTTCTGTTTCCACTACTCAAGGCGAGCTGGGGGCTCAGCTTACACCCCCCCCTGTCCTCCAGTACAGCAACAAGCCAATGGGGAAGGTGGTGGTGCATGCTGGAGCTTTGAGCTTTGAGTGGTTGTTGTTTTCCCTGAATGCACAGATAAACTCCCAGATTAACCCACGCAGACTCCATGTTCAAGCTCCATTTTTGTCAGCAAGAATTATTTTAAGCATTCCTGCAATGTGATAAGCGCGACAGGGTGCTATTGATTTCAGCCTCAAGCCATCCTGTACTGATTGCATGTATCACTCGGCACACAGAGCTTAATACATGACAGTCAATGCAATCATAATTATTGGCAGCAGGGAACAAAAGAAAAAGAGAGAACTGATGATGTTTTCTTAGAGGGGGGCGTCTCTCAGCTCACCCGCTCCCCTCCTCCTCCTCTTCGCGCTTTAACCCCGCCCTCCAAATTTATCATTGGCTGGCCGGAGGCTGTTTTCCTCATGCGATTGGTTGCCGAGCGCGTCGATCACGCGAGCCCCGACTTATTTACCGAATGTATGAGCGAGAGAGGAGCGCATTCTGCTGCAACAGCTGACTGCCGAGCGCTGTGCCCAGTGCCCGGAGGAACAAAGAGAGGAGGCGACAGGCATCAAGATTACATGTTTTCGCCTTTTTTACGCCGCTGAAACTACACAGGTGCAGCGAGAACGCGAGATGAGGCACGCGGTCGCACCGGCAGAAAACGTGGAAAATCATTCGTTTGCGGTGACAGGCTTGTTCAAGATATGCACCCATTGTGAGCGGCTGGGCAAGAAGGTAAGAGAAAGACGAGAGGGGGGTAGAAACAGAAAAAAAAGAAAAGGCAGCTGTCGGTGAGCCTGCTCCGATGATCTAAGCCGGGATTTCTCTAGCTTATGTGGCGTTTAATTTTTTGTTTAAAAGCGACGTTTTCCTCTTTAAAGAACGAGCTGCAGTGCAGCCTTTTGTCCGGGCTTGTTTACGACTCGGGAGTTATAGATCATCTGAACTAAGAAACCCTCCGTGGAGTTTGGTTTCTTTGCTCATTTTGAGTTTCTGGAAGTCGACCTGTGAGTTTGACGTTTTTTAAAACGAGTGTCACTGCCGATTAATGTACAATTAGTGGTCATTCATTCATTGGCTTCATTGTGCGCTGCGGGACGGTGTCCGCTGCTAGACATGTCTCGGCAAGCAGCGGAAAGTTACAGGGCATAAAGGAGGCAGTGCAAGGGTTTCTATTGTGTTTTTAACTTTGAATCCGAGCAGACCGACGCGCTTTGTGTGTTGGGTATCCCATCAAAGGTGAATTGGGGTCAATTTATTTTTTGCTTTTAAGCGTAAATTCTGTTCCTGACACTGACAATAGTTGCGAGAAGCATCCACAGTCTGAACTCGGATATTAAACTATTTCTCTGCAGGTTTCTCTGAAAGTCACTCTGGGTTCTCACACTGCTGGGGTTAAAAAATGGTGACTGCAAAAGTGAGAAGTGGTGCTCGGTACTGGAAGTTTATCTGCTCTGTTTTGCGTTGAGATTTAAAAGCCTTGTGTGTTTCTCTCTCCCTCTCTTGTTTTGCAGGACTTGGGAATACGGATCCCAAGACCTCTGGGTAACGGACCAAGCAGATTTATCCCTGAAAAAGAGGTATGAGACGGACTGTAACCTCACTTCAGACCTCAAATATGAAATTAAGAGAAGAATCAGCTGATTTATTTATGTCCTCTTTGACTAGATCCTCCAAATCAGTAAAGTGGACTCCAGGACTCAATCGATATTTGAGGATGCGTTTGCAGCCCTCGGCCGCCTGGATAACATTTCCCTCGTGATGGGTTTCCATCCACAGTACCTGGAGAGTTTTCTCCGGACGCAGCACTACCTGCTGCAGATGGACGGACCCCTGCCTTTGCACTACCGACACTACATCGGCATCATGGTATGGCCAGGTTCAGCCTCTGACGTTCTCAGAATAAAACCAGGTCGACTTCCTCTCTGTATGAAGTCGTAAATCTCGCTTTTTCGCATGTCTTGCAGGCAGCAGCCAGACACCAGTGTTCCTACTTAGTCAACCTGCACGTCAACGACTTCCTTCAGGTCGGGGGAGATCCCAAGTGGTTGAACGGCCTCTTTGAAGCCCCGCAGAAGCTGCAGCAGCTCGGAGAGCTCAACAAAATCCTGGCCCACCGACCGTGGCTTCTCACCAAGGAACACATTGAGGTGAGAAGACAGGCAGGGTCTGCAGGGGTGGATGTGAAAAGTCTGATGTAACCAGCTGAGATCATGGGTGGAGGCTAGAGTATAGCTGCAGCTGTAGGATTTGGACAGACTGGAGGGTTTTAGCAGTAGAGGTGTAGTGACCGAGAGAGGAGAGCAGATCGAGCGTGATGGGAGAGAGGCTTTAATTTGAAACTGAAGGATGAAAACATATTTTCCACTTCTTGCTTGAAAGGTCAGCGATATTGAAGTCATTATTTGGCTTTCATCACTCACATATTTCCCCCTCCCTCCCCATCTCAGGGTCTTCTGAAGGCAGAGGAGCACAGCTGGTCTCTGGCGGAGCTAATCCACGCCGTGGTCCTGCTCACACACTACCATTCCCTCGCCTCGTTCACTTTTGGCTGTGGCATCACACCCGAGATCCACTGCGACGGTGGGCACACGTTCAGACCCCCTTCCCTTAGCCAGTACTGCGTGTGCGATATAGCCAATGGCAATGGTCACGCTAATCACCATGACGATTTGCTCGGCAATCAGGTAGGCGACTGCAGTGTTTGTGCAGAGGGATAAATGGTGATAACACTTCAGAGGTTAACCCCGACTATGCATTCTTAAAGGACATGTGCGGTGAGGTGGAGGTGCTGATGGAGAGGATGAAGCAGCTGCAGGAGTGCCGCGACGACGAGGAAGCCAGCCAGGAGGAGATGGCAACCCGCTTCGAGAGGGAGAAGACGGAGAGCATGCTGGTGGTCACATCAGAGGACGAGGAGTCAGCCCCCCCGAGAGACATCTCGCGCCACTTTGAGGACCCCACTTATGGCTACAAGGACTTCTCCAGGAGAGGGGAGCAAGTGCCCACGTTCAGAGCGCAGGTGCACATCAGACGCAACACTCATGATTTGTGGGGTGAAAACACGGTGTGGTCTGTGCTACTGTTACTGACTTATTTTCTTTGTTTTTGCAGGACTACAGCTGGGAGGACCATGGCTTCTCTCTGGTCAACCGGCTCTATCCCGACGTCGGACAAATGCTGGACGAGAAGTTTCACATGGTCTACAACCTGACCTACAACACCATGGCTACACACAAGGATGTGGACACCAGCATGCTGCGCAGGGCCATCTGGAACTACATACACTGCATGTTTGGCATCAGGTCAGACACTTGAGCTTTTTCTTACACAATGGTCAGGCAGCACTGTGGCCTCATTACTAACACCACTGCTTTGTCTTATTCAGGTATGATGACTATGATTATGGAGAGATCAACCAGCTCCTGGACCGTAGCTTTAAGATCTATATTAAGACCATCGTGTGTAGTCCTGAGAAGACCACCAAACGAATGTATGAGAGTTTCTGGAGGCAGTTTCAGCACTCCGAGAAGGTGAGATTTAAAGGGTGGATTGACTGATTGGATCTTGTAGTTGCTCAGTGAAGTGCAGCCTTCTAATAACTTTTTTTCTTCTTCTTCCCCTGTAGGTTCACGTTAATCTGCTTCTTATGGAAGCGCGAATGCAAGCAGAACTGTTATACGCTCTGAGAGCGATCACTCGCTACATGACATGAAATGCTCTGGGCCTTGTTCTCATTGTCCCATTTTTTTTATTTTATTTTTTTCTTTCTTTTTAAATTTCACAGTCATCATTGCTGGGACATTTAAAGAAAACAAATCAAAAATGGGGAGGGTGGGGGGATGTTCGATTAAAATTGTGGAAGAGATGCATTGAAGAGAGCCCGGTGTTGTGTCGAGGCTTTGCTGGCTGGATGTTGAGAAGAAGATCAGAACAAATGGAGAGCAAGAAAATGACTGTTGGGAGAAAATCTCAAACTACAGAAGTGGATCCACAAACTGTTTGTTGCCTGCAGTGCCAAAACTGACCAAGAGAGGGCAACCTTGAGCCAACTCCTGCCCTGCAACACCGGAGGCATCCAGGGGACTAGTTTCAGTATTGCAGCGTACGGCAACCGAGGTTGCCAATCTCACCTGTTTCCTGGTGGAGTGAATACCCAGAAAGAAAAGCTGTGCAGCCAGAAACAGTCTGCACTTTGATTCTGTCGTTACTGTTATGTGTTTTAGTTTCTTGAATACTTTTTTTTTTTTTTTTTTTTTGTACTACGAGAAGTTGTTGTCCTTGTGGTTGCTGTTGGCGGTAACTGGAGATAGACAATTTTTTTTTTTTTTTTTTTTTTTAAAACGTGTGCCTGAACTATCCAGCACAGTGTGCATACGTGCTGATGCTGCTGCTCCCATGTTGTATTCAGTGGGGTCATATTGATCCCCAAAATCACCTCCTCACCCCTTTCCACCCCCCACTATATGAGCCCCTGTCCATTACAAATCCACTGCATTACACCCCTTCCTTCCTTCCTCTACCTTGTAGCTAAATTTCAAATGTCAATGTAAGCTAATCCGAAAGTATGTGTGGAAAATAAGAACACTGTCTGAGCCCTTTGTGAGTGGAGATGCATGGATGAGTTGTTTTGTGAGGACCGAGAGAGGTGTGTGTGTGTGTGTGTGTGTCTTTTACAGAGATGATGGAGAGAAAGAGGGGGGAGTACGTCTTGGAATTTCACGTCTCAAAAAAAAAAATAAGCGAGGCACTTTGAAGGAAGACTTCTTGCTTCTGCTGTAGCTCTGGTTTTGTGACAACTTTTTATTGTTTTGTTGATGATGCCTTTTTTTTCTTATTTTTTTTTCCAGTGAGGGGGAGATGGGGAGGAAAAAAAGCTAATCAAAAAGAAAGTTAAGACACCAGGTTTTCAGGAGGGATTTGCTTCCAGTTCCTCTAACCACACCTTTTTAACTGTCTTCCGCTTATCCCAGCTGCCTGGTTGCCCTAACACTTTTCAAAAGCTTTGGATTGTGAATTTTACCAGTAAATGAATACCTCTTCTGTTCTTCTCTATGAAACATACAAGAAGTGCTCTTTGGTGAGCAGAGACTTTGTTGTTGTTGTTGTGCTGCCGCGCTCCCCGCTGCTCGGGGACCTGCTGGCCTACCACCTGGTGGACTGCGCTCGATAACGTTCGAATGCAAGAGGTTGTAGCTGTGCTTTTTTCCCCACTGGGGAAGCCTAACCAGTGCAAAAGCAGCTTTTTTTTTTTCCCTCTTTATTTTGAACAGAGGTGTGAAACCTCTACTGTTTGTTTTGTTTGTTAATCATTTCAGTACTGCATTCTTCTGAGGGTGGATTTGAGACAGGTGACGGATGAATGAGTGACTATGATGATGAGGACTGATGAAAAAGGAATGGTACATTTGGAAGTGTTTTGAGAGGAGGTTTTCTGACTGTCAGTTACTGACACTTTTTATATGGAAATATATGAAAAAGATTAAAAAAAATAATAAACTAATATTAAATTGTTGTGTATCATTTTGTAGCTTTTTCCCAAAACAATGTATTGTGTGTTTCTCCATCAGTAAGATTGTATAAAATGTGGAGAAATGCAGTTCAGGAATCAAACATTCAAAGCACAGTCGGTGTCACCATCAGTTCACATCTTGCTCAGATGCACAAGAACAGGAAATTAAATTGCCCGTGGTCATTAGTAAGCATATCTGAGCACTGTTATGCAAAAGATGACTTGTGAATTGACACGAGAGATTTACTTGCTCTCTGATAATGAAGCTGACTTCACCAACAGCAGGCTGGACCCAGGGGTATAGTTCAGTCTGCTGTCAGTACTGTCTAGGGACTTTGATGTGAATTTCATTTTACTGTATCAGAAGTGTGTAGTCCCCCTTCCTGTGGTGCGGTTGAGGCTTAAAGTTTCTCTTTGCTCCCGACCAGCTTTTGTCTCGATTCAAAGGAGGGGATTTCCTTGTAGGTCAAGTTACCTCACTTTCCTCTTTGCCTCCGTGTCACACCTTTCTGGGAAAAAGTGTTTCACTTTCCTGATGAGGCTGGAAGTCTGTCGGAAGTTCAGGGTGATTCCCGTCAGTCGAGGCCGCAGAAGTCTGTCAATGTAAAATCACCAGCAGAAACTCAACGTTCCTCCCCGCTGGCCTTTACATTTCCCCCCACAATAATACAAAACAGGAAAGGTTGTTTTTTTGTTTTTTTGTTTTTAAATCAGACAGCCACCTGTTGCTCATATCATGCTGAGAAATCCTATGTATAGAACAATGTTTGCTGTCATTTCTGGTTATCGGATTGTTTTACCAGGTTTTGAAGCATTAGCTTGTTTTGTGGTTGTTCAAGGTCACCATTGTGGGAAAACTGGGGTGGGAGTTCTACATTAAGTGCCGTTTCTGATTTGTTTCAATGTAATAACAGTGTGATTTTTGAAATGCTGTATGTTTAGGCTACTTGGTGTAACTCTGTAAGCACTGCCTGGCCCCATATCTGTGTCATAATAAAGCAAATGTGTTTTCTGCTCTTCATCTGCTGTGCTTTTTTATTAAGCACAAGTTCAAATGCCACACAATCCACAAACGATAAGATTTACACATGAGGTAAATTCCAGGTCGGTCAGCTGTTGTTTTTTAAAACCACGTAAAACATTATGTACAATACAGTGCAAAGCCAGTCATATGAGCGTGCAAAGAGGTGTTTTGAAATTTTTCTTGTGCGTGATAAACCTTAAAAGGTTTGTGGAACTGAAAGTGGATGATATGCAAATATGTCCATATACGTTCCAAAGTATAAAGGGCTCAACAAATATCACATCCACACACCACTTTTTTTTTTACAGTTTAGATTAAGCCTGCTTGTTATATCCTGGATTATTACCTGTATGATTAGATAAAATTAAAACCTGAGACATTTTATGCATTTACAGTATAAGTGTTTCATATTAGCCTGTCTGGTCTGCAGCCTTTAAACTTTACTGGCTGTAACTTCACCCTTGGTGGAAAACATGACGGCTATGTGGAGCATATTCAGCATATTTAGAGGGTTACAGTGCAGGAGTCGGCTGAGCTCATTTCAGCTCTGGTCACGCTTGTTTTCTGCACATGAAGGAAACTACAAATCTTTACAGCCAGCTATACAAAGCTGCAAGTGGTGCCGTGTTTGATTGTTTATAAATTCAGTTTTTGCTGACACAAAACTCCACGCCCGACTCTCTCAGGCTGTCAGATCTGCAGACTGGAGCATCTTCATCAGTTTTTGAGCGACAGGTAGGAACTCTAACTCCCAGCATGCTCTGTGGAAGTCTCTCAAGTCCTCGTTGTCTGTCCAATTCAGAGCTTCCTCCTCATCTAAGGAATTTGTAAAGACAAGAGTGTGAGAGGGGAAGGTGGGGATACGTGTAGCCCTCCCTTCCCCATGAGGGCCTCTGGTGTGAATCGGACATGTTTCCAATGTGTCCCTTCCTTCTTATGCAAAAGGAGGGATACACATTCTCTCCTTATGTGTGAATCTTTACTAACACCAACCTAAGTATGCAGCGAGCATCTCCAGCAGCGATTCTCTCTCCTCGGTGTATAATACTTTTTCTGAGCTGCCACCAGTCAGGTTCCACACGGCCTGGCAAATCTGGCCCGCCAGCTGCCAATCACCCAGTCCAAAGTCTCTCAGACAGTCCACCAGCCTGATCACACGCACACACACACAGACACGCATCATATGACTTTTACTAAGCGGATTCACATGACCTAGAGGTTTGTGAACTCCACTTCACTGGCCCTTTATCTAAAAAGAGGATAAAGGGTGGGTATAAAGGGAAAATAAAAAGTTGGAGCAGTGCTCGCTTAGGAAAGCATGAAGAACTGCACCACAGCCTCATAAATCCAAATTTACACATCTGTATGTTTGGATGAATCTAACAAGGATAAACATGAAAGCTAGATAATCAGCAACATCTTATTTGTAGCTGTGGAGGTGTTCGTCAGTTAAAGACCAGAAACCCCTACATCCCTCCCCCAAAAACACAAAATCCCAAGGAGGATGCCTTCTGTGTACATAAAGTTAGTAATATTTTTCATAAATAAACCTTAAATAAATAACGTTTTTCTTCTTTTATGCTTGCTTTTTTAAGCCCTTTGGAATTAACAGGTATTCTGACCACCTAGTCTGACATGTTGAATTCAATTTGCAGTATAATAGTGACTCTAGTGATGCACAGTGATGATGATCACAGCATGCTTTCATCCTTACTTGGCAGAAGCCCCCTCCACCGTGAGACAGACCCTGCTGGGAGGATCCAGAGCCAGGTTGGTGAGGACCCCGCAGGCTGCAAAGCACATCTCGTTGCTCTTTGAGTCGAGCAGCGTTACCACAAACTGGTGCACTTAGGAGGGAGGAAGATGGCAGCGTGAGTGAGGGAGTGCACCAAGACAAGGAGAGGCAAAGATAAGAGAGCCGCTATCACCAGAGTTCAGTGGACATGCTGACTGTAGCTGGCCTTGCAGATAAGTGTAGCCTAAACATGACATAATCATATGCAGAGGTGGGTCCTGCGTCTAGGTTTTCTGTGCCTGATGTGTGCCTGAGTGTTAAAGAGGGTTTCCTGCAGTAAACTTAGGCTCACTGTCTCTGCTCTACCTGCGAGAGTATGAAAACTGCATTTTCATGCACCTTTGTTTTGCATGATGAAGTTCCGAACGTCCTCATAATGCGACAGGTTTCCGTAGACGCGAACGGCCTCGAGCATGGCTCCTGTACTAGAGCTGAGCAGCAACTTCAACATCACTGTGGAGCAAAGAAAAAGAAAGAGCTGGAACTTAAAAAAATAAATAAATCTATTTTGTCCTCTCTTGGCTTGCCGGCCTTACGCTTTGCAATATGGAGCCGATTGTGTTTGATGGCAGAAGTCTCTTTCTGGTAGAAGGACAGGTTGTTGATGACAGCGGCCACATTGACTAGCAGCTCCTCGCTCTCCTCCACTGTCCTCAGCTCTGTGGCACCAACCCCCCGACACACACACACACACACACACACACACACAAAGACACAAAAATCAGTGTAACATTAAATTAGTTTGTGCATCTGCCATCAGGAACACACCTTTAAAATCTACTTCCACAGTTTAAATATGAAAAAATATCTGCAGAACTAAAGTGACCAGCCTGTGAGTTTTGCCTTTAGCTCTGCTGAACTAATGTGACAGTGACATTATGATTAAAAATAACTGCAACCTGTAGTTAATTTTGGCCTCCTACAGTTGGTTTGATCGTGAGCTGGCACACAAAGGTCAAAGTGACTGGGTGCAACCAGCCATGACACCATGAGCAGCCTGAAAACAAGGCCTGCTCCCGATATAGCAGCAGATATCTTGTGCTCGGTCATAAATCGTGAATATTGCGGTTGCGCTGTCAACCGTCTCCTGCGTCACTCGGAAGATGGTTTCTGGTTCTGACTGGAAGCGTCGCTTTGTACCCTTAAAAACTCTTTAATGTTGAGCGCCTCGAGCCGTCGCGATCTTTATCAAAACAGGACATCAATCAGCCCAATCTGCTCTTTCATTCTCAGCTCAGATTTTGTCTTCCCCTCTCAGTAATTTTTTGTTTCTGCCTTCAGTTGCTTCTCTCCACAGTCTCCCTTACCTGATGTGCCCCTCGATCTAATAATGTTCCCACCTTTTTTTCACTAGTTTGACCTCTGTGTTGTTTGTGAAAATTTGACTGTGTAGGAGGCAGGCAGCAGAGAATACAGAGCTTAACGCCCACCCGTGTATCAGTTCAACCTGTCCTGAAACCATCTAACCACATGGGAGATATTCACACATGCAAACCGAGTCGGCTGTGAGATGTCACAGAACATCCTGCTCATGCAGCGAAGCGCTTCTTCTGTCAGCCTTAAAAAAAGAAAAAAGAAAAAGAAGAAGAAGAAAAAAACCCAGGTAAACCGAAAGAGGATGTGCTGCACAGCAAACAGAAAGTACTGAGAGGAAACTGAATGATGGAATGAACAGACAGATATGGAGTGTGTTTTTGTGTTTTTGACAAAAGTCACATCTTCTTCCCAGCACAAGGGAAGTGGTTGTGTACCTCGTAGGTACTTAAGGTGCACTAAGCCGCTATATTTAAACCTATCAGAACTCCAGATGTTTACATGCTGCTTTCGTTGCGTACCATGAAAAAACAGGCCACTGTTAAGCCTGCTGATTGCTTCATCTTCTTAACCTAATAAAGGATCTGACTTAAAGAAGATGAAGCTGCTCCTTCCTTGTGCTCACCAAGCGTCTCCATCAGAAGTCGAATGCAGGCTGTGTCTGCGGCCACAGGTGGACCCACGGCGGGGTGGATGCACATATTCGCCAGCACCCTGACCAGCTTCACCAGCACGTCGTCAGCCACCTGTGGTCTGACGGGAGGAGAGGCTCCTTTCTGCACGACTGTGTGATGTGGCTCATCTTTTCGCTGGTAGATGTCGTACAGCCGGAGAAGCGTGCGCATGCAGCCGTCGCACTGAAAGAGCTCCAGCCGGGGCTCGTCGCTTTTGGCCGTGAGATTCCCGAGGGTGAAGAGGAGGCGCACAATGAGATCCTGCGAACAAGCGGTGGAGATCGGTGGTGAAACATCAGTTTATGGATTTAGATTTATTAGATGTTTGCTTAGGTAAAAAAGAAAGTGACAAGGAAATCAAGCATTTTAAACTACTTCCTGGGGTTACCGGCTTTGTATCAATGAATCTGCTTACATTTCATGCTCAGTGCATTTTTATTATTGCCTTTTTATTTCTTAGAGACCAGCAGGATCTGTTGAACTGTCTAAACTGACACTGTAAAGGTTTGGCTTTTTTAATAAAGACCACTAATCTTTATTCTAACCACCTGATTCTCTATCAGCAATGTTTGATTAGTACATTTATATTCGACTATCCTGAGCAGAAGGAGGCTGATTGTGTGTGACAACACCTACAGGAAAGCAAGCCTCTCCTGTCATGCAGCACGAGCACCTGTGTCACTCAGAGTTTAGAGTTGTGTAGTTGGTTTGACTGCGATTACACAATATTTTGTCAATGAGTTACCACGCTTATGGAAAACAACTACGTCACACCCTACAGAGCAGGTGAGAGCGCACTCGTGTCTCCCATTACCGTGTACCGAAACTGATATGAGGACGGGACGTGGTGTCCCAGGATGTTTATTACATGTTTTGCTATCCAGTGTGTTTATGTTTATGCATGTGTGTTTGTATCTGTGGGTGTCAGTTTATCCCAAATGAAATGAGAAGCACTTGTGAGTCGAGTCTAGTTGCCAAAGTCCCACATTCATCCTCTCCTGTTCCCTCCATATTCTCTTCCTTCCTTCCCTAGTCTAGCTTCCCTTCCACTTCTGTATCACTTCTTCTGCTGTGCCTATTCAATCTTTCCTTCTCTCCTCCATTTTCATGTCTTTTTGCATACTCATCTGGTTGATTAAATATCTAATCAAACACACAACAGAGGAGAAATTTTTATAGTATTAAACAATTCATATAAAACAAGTAAACAGTCCAGTAAAGATGCATAAGTAACTTAGTGTAAAAAAAACCCACACAGACATGCTTACAAACAAGAAGAACACCTCTCTTTAATTCAGTAAAGTCTCAAGCACACACAAGAACACAGAGGAGGCTTGTGGACTCACCTGTTTTTGGTGATGTTTGCTCAACAGCTCTAAAAATAGCTGGTAGCAGTCGGGGGTCTGAGCCAGGGCGAGGCGGCACTCAGAATATGAAGAAAGTTTACTGAGGGTGAGAGGGGACAAAAAATACCATAGACCACTCCACTCAACTCACTGCCCTGCTAGGGTGACTAAATATGGTGACATTAAATCAACATGGAAAATGCATTGATAGATCTGAGCTGATTATTTTCATTATCACGAGAAAACAAATTTTTAAAAAGCTAATTTTCTTTATTTTAGACTTCATGAATTATTCTTATCACATATTGATAAACTGATGAGGCTGGGGTTACAGAAAGAGAAAGATGGGGGCGCAAATTGTGCTCGATAGCTTTAGTTTGGCGTTGGTATGAAGATCAGAGAGTACTTAGTCTGTATTATCCTCTACGACCTTTTAAAAGGTTGTCAAAATATCACAGAGCACTTATTCCAAAGTAGATTTGCAGTTACCATTATATACAGTGTATATCCACTCACTGGACACTTTATTAGGTACACTTTGCTTGTTCAACAAGCCATTTTGATGCTTTGAGCTTTGTGACATTGTGCATTTAAGGAGGTATATATAATTAAGACACACTGAGTTGCTGTCATGTGATTGATTCGATATTTATGTTAACAAGCAGCTGGACAGATGCCCTTAATGAAGTGACCAATGACTTTAACTCCACCCATGAGCATGTTTTTTTTTATCATATGTCCTAAAAATCTATGTACTTTCCTGAGGCTCCACCCCTGTGTATGTAGTAAGCATGATTTAGGTAAGCAAGTTCAATACCTGTAAATTCTGGAAATGTTCATGCAGACATCCTGATCTTCACAGTGTTGCTGCAGCACTTGGCAAAGCGCTGGTAGTATGGAGAATGAAACAAACAGTGGACGGCAATCAGAGAGGTCGGCAAGATTCCTCAGGATCGTTGTCAGCTACAGAGGTGAAAAGACAGAAAAAGGTCCAGTGTAGCTTAGCAAAGAAAAATACACCTAGTACATTAATGGTTTGTAATAAGGCCAGAGCTTGTGACGCTGGCCTGTTCATCATGGTGTACAACATAGCAAATGGAAACTGCCCACTGCTGATCAGGATATCCTATACTGCACACACTGAACAAATATATGGGACTGTTTTCTTTCATCTGTGCAATATCTCTAAAATTAGAAACATCCTGCTTCAGATTGAGTGAAGCTGAAACACCAACTAACACTACTTTTGGATTGGACTATTGGAATTCATAATGATCAGGTTGTTCTGAAAGTTCAGTGAAAAGCCTTCAATTGATCCAAAACGCTGCAACGAGAGAAAGATCACAGGACTTCAGGACAGGACAGGACTTCCTGCAATGTACTGAGCACTTCCTCTCCACTCACTTCTTTTCACTCCATCCCCCCAACTGGCCACAACAGATGGCTGTCCCTCCTCGAGCCTTGCTCTGCAGGAGGTTTCTTCCTGTTAAAAGGGAATTTTTCATTCCCACCGTCACTAAGTACTCGCTCAAAGAGGGTCGTTTGTTTGTTGGGGTTTTCCGAAGAACATCGTACGGTCTTTACTTAAGAGTTGAACTGAAGTGCGAAAATAAATCATTCTATGATAAGAGGGAAACAGTCAAGTAAACAGCAGTACAGAAACTACCCTGAAAGTCATCGTGTGCTTATTTTGCCTTCATCAATGAGTCATGTTAGATATGAAATGAAGAACGGGTTGACAGTTTGTTTACTTGGGCCAGTTTCTGTGGTTGGCAGCAATAATTTTCAGTGCAGTCAAGCAAGCTGTTACTTGTGCAGCACAGAATACACTGTAAAAAAATTGTAATATAAAAGTATTTCACTGTGTATTTTACAGTTTTGTACTGTTCTTCTAGAATATCATGAAATTTACATAAATAGACCTTGATTTTACATTTCAAATGTAAATTAACGTAAAATCACTGTAAATGTAATAGAACATAATTTTCTTGTTTTTTAAACATATCTGTCTGTACATATGCATATTTAGATTGTAAAAATACAGTCACAAATGCATCATAATTTCACAAATATTTGTCCGTTATTTGAAAGATTGAACTATTAGATTCAAATGTAATGCTATGGAAAAATACATAAAATGATTCGTATAAACTTTATTTACACACGAGTCACTCACGAGTTGGCAGTTCGCCTTGTAATCAGAAGGTTGCCGGTTCGAGCCCCGGCTCGGACACTCTCGGTCGTTGTGTCCTTGGGCAAGACACTTCACCTACTGGTGATGGCCAGAGGGGAATTATAAAGTGGAATTGTAAAGCGCTTTGACGGTCTCATAAAGTGCTATATGAATGCAATCCATTATTATTTAAACCAACTGTTAACTGTATATTTCTGTACATTTAAGTATTATTATTCATATTGCCGCATTCATTGACCTTGTTTATAGGTAATTTCATTGTTTAGTCACATTAAATTGTTCCTAATTTAATGTTTAAAAGCACTTGAAAAAGGCAAAATCCCATGTAAAATTAGGGCAACAAACTGTATTGTCATTACTGAAAATAACCGTATTTTCATGGAAAAGTTATTTTCTGTTATTTTATGGTATTATTTTGGCGCCCCAGCTGCCAGAATATTACTGTTCTATTCTCATGGGGCACCTTAAATACCAGACATTAACCAAAACATTTGATAGTGGAAAAATCTGCATCAGTCAATAAACTGGTACATTTTTTACTGATATGGTTTAACATCTTAGTTTTAAGGAGAAATATATATGAAACAAAAATTTGATGCTTTTTAATTGGTACCTGTACGAGGATGTGGCCTGCTATTGGGAGGTTGGTTTCTTCTACAATGCAGAGTTTCTGGATGAGTTTCTGTGCCACACATATGAAGTTTTTATCCAGCAATATTCTGAGGATTTCAGCGTTTCCAGAGAGAAATTTCAAAGATCCAACACAATATAGGATTGCTTCTCCAGATGCAGACACATGTTCATTGCTTAGCATCCTCAGCAATGAATCTAGATACAGAAAATATTTGATGTTATCATCCCTATGGAGATTCATGCATCTATAAGACATGCAGTCGTATTTGTTCACAAAATTTCAGACCAGAGTTACAGAATAGATAACCACTATATTGTCAACTGTTCCATCCTGACCAATGACTGAGTTGTTCTGGAAGAGGATGTCGTTGCTTTCAGTGCGGCTGATCTGGAAGATGAGTTTACAGATGTTGAGCAGGTTGTTTCCACTGACGCACAGCTGGGGAGAAAAATACAAAAGAATTCACATAATTGTTTGTATAACATAGTGGGGGTGCTTTGTGACAGAGATAAGTAGCAGACATGCTGACATGCACACACCCCCGCAGACAACCTTGCAAACTCACAGATGACTCACAGCAAGGCACAGCTGGGCAATGTGCATGTTGAGCTGGGCATAGTTGAGGTCAATGAGTCGGAACAGTGTTCGAAGTATCCCTGACCTCTTCTTACAGCGCCGACCGAGCATGTCCGCCTCTGCCAACGTGCCGTGGAGGCGGTCACACAAATCACACAGGCGGTCAACCGAACCCTCGGAACCACCTTGCATTGCAGGCAGAGCACACACATTTCAAAAAAACAAAGTCAAGTTTAGGACAGCATGTGCAAAACTCACAATAAGTGCAAACATGTATTTGTACAAATATAGATCAGAGATCTGTGTCTTGTGTCTTTCATTTTGTACATTACACAGGCTCTCCTGTTCGTGTGTGGTTGCGAATCAATAATCCTTTGGTCAGCAGAAAATGAACATTTTCCTTCCTCTTCCAAGAAGCAGCTTTGGATTTCATTGGTAATACGCAGGGGAACAATTCAACGACAGGCAGCTGTGCTCTTTAGCGGAGGAAGAGAAAGGGTGGAGTTTTTCCTTGTTTTCGAGGTAAAATAAATGTTTCCCCAGCATAAATAGCAGGGCCTGGCCATGTCTAAAAAAGGTTGGACCCAGTCTAACACTCAGCACTTCACTGCCATATCTCTTTCTGAATCTGAAAGGTGTTTTATGCATGCACCAGAAGGCCCTTGGTACAATAAATATTTAATATTTATCTTCCAAATGAATTTTCCATTAAATTTGTAAAATGTTAAAATATTTACAGCCATAGATTTAATTTTACAGCTGTCAGACTCCAGTTGCAGGCAAGACAATTCTGTATGAAGGCCAAGCATAACATTACTCTTTCTTTCTTTGGCAGCTAAAATGACAGTACTTTTTCATTTTGTGAGACTATGCATGACTATCTGCCAGTGTTGAAAAATCTATTTTTCAGCCTGCTGGCTGTATATAAAAAGTGCTCTTGAAACACAGGAAATAGGTATGAATATGAGAAGGTTAGCACAAATAAAAAGATAAAAATAAGTGCCTTAACCACAATCCACTTTAGATTGGCTCTGGAAACATTCAGGCCCAAAGGGTTATATATAATATTTTGATGATTTGAATGCATTTGAATGTTCTATATTTGGACCGTGTTTCGGGGGTTTCTTTATTACACTGGCCACAATACCTGCAGCCACACTCTCTAGTTTCTGAAGGAGAGGAACGATCACATTATTCCACATCAGTGACTCTGCATCCTCCTCCGTGTTGCCCTTGTTGTCTCCACACTCTGGCTCTGAAATGTGCAGAGAGAATTGCAGTTAGCCAATTACCACCTCAGAAAACAAAAGCGACAACCACAGTTCACAAGTTCACAGTCTTAAAATATAACAGCAGGAAGTTTGATGCCACAGTGAAAAGGTCACCATCCACAGCTAGACTTCCTCTGATTTGTCGGCATGTGGGCATGTGAGCTTGCGCACGTTAACTTGTGCAATCTCTTGCACACAGTGTGCCTGTTTTTTTTTTGCTGAATATTTGCATAACCCTGCTTGGTGTGATGCAGGAAGCTGCGGCTGCACGAACCAAAACTTCTCTAACCTATTGGCTGACTGCCTGTCATGGTAAAACTTGCGCCCTTAGCAACAACACCCCAATCAAAGTTTATTTCTGTTGCATGTGAAACCTTTCTGGGCTCAAGAGTAAACAGAGAGATTTCATATTTAGATCTGTTTGTACTAATTTTGCTCTACGTTGTGCCTGAGTGAAACCAAGTACATTTCTACTTTTACACGCTGTAAAAAATGTAGCATTTGTGTTTATTATGCACAACACCATACAAAACAAGACAGTGAGCTTCATTTAGTGGATGTGAACAAACCTGTTGTGTTATCTTCCTTGCAGTCTTTGGGTCTTACTCCTGAGTCCACATCACTCTGCACTATTCTGAAAAACACACAGAGCCTGACTATATAGGGTTTAGGAAAATACACAAATAAGAGTTACAATGAAGAGGCTCTAGGGGCTCTGGCTCTTAAAAAATAAAATATATATTTATTATTATTATTTATTTATGTTTTGCTGATTTTACACCCTGTGAACAAAACGTAAGGTCTATTTTCATCAACAAGCACTGGGTGTCACTGTTGCAACAGTGATTGAAACGTGTATAGGCTCCACTGCTTCACTGTATTTGTGTATCTGTGCATGTACATTTTCACCCATGCAGATATGTGTGTATCCAAAAGTTTCTGTGTGACCACTTTTTAATTTTAATTTTGTTTGTTTGTCTAGAGGTGTGCTGCTTTGCAGGATGCACAACTGCAATCCCCAACAGACAGGAACTAAGATCTCAGCTTTGTGGGCAGTCTGGTTAAAGGTGTTCATGCTTTGTCACTGCGAGCCGTCTCCAAAACCTTACAATTTGTTCTGCAATAACCTTACGGTTACGGTCCCAAAAACACGCCCAAGTGTCATGCTGTGTTATGTGTTGTGGCTCGCCCTTGCATGTCACTCTGATCTGAGTGTCTGCATTTAAACTCTGCACTGTTCCACCCACACTCAAAGATAATGACTCAGTGCTCCAGTATATTCTATATTACATGACAGGTGCCGTTTCTTATGACCAATTAATACCTAATGACTTTCTGTAACTGTAAGATTTACTGCAAAAAGCACACAAATATTTAAAGAGGATCTCAGCTTTAAAAACATTGAAAGGTGTAACCACTCCTGTAGAAGACAAAAACAAGGACTGAAGCTTCTGTAATATCACAGGTTAACTCTCAGGATTTGTTATTTCTTTGAACTTTTACATACAAGTGACAGATATGAGATTTGGCAGCTATTATCTTTTCATTTCAATGAAGAATCCTCAAAAGAAGCTTGTTTGATGCTCTTTGATTAATATACCGTTTTGGGGCATTATAATATAGCACACTCACCTTGGTGATTTGATGAATGTTAAAATCTGGCACATGGGGCATATGGAGTAGGGAGTGCTGGCTAGGGTATGCTACAGTGAATGTCAGGGGGCTTTAGCTCTGTATGATAGGATTAAGAGCCCGATAATAAGGCCTCTTTGTGTGATTCGGCATTCTCGGAGACATGACCTCATCCCTGTCTTAGGCCTGGCCAGTGCACTGCAGTCACAATACACGCTGCTGCCAGTCTTGCCCAGATGGGCACCCAAATCTAATAGAGAGCCATTTGGAGCTATAGAGCTCTGGCTTATTGGAGAAAAAGAACCTAGTGGATGTCTAATCTCCCCTATCTTTATATCTCATCCAACTCATCATATTAATCTGTCCAGCTGCGTCCATTTCCACTTGCAGTGTGCTTCTGCCTTGGCTCTATGTGATTTTTCATTGTTCTCCTCTGTCTAATGTCTCTTTTATGTAGTTCCTTGCAACACTAAAGAACTGTGCTTTAAAAACTCTGACCTAGAAAGAATCAAAAAGGGGAAGTCTTCAAGCCCATTTTGTGTAATAATAACGTGACCCCGGTTTTCTCACTTGGGACTTCTCTTTGTCAGCAACAAGTTATACAAACATAGCATGTTAACTTGGTATTAGGTAGGAGGTTGAGCTTGAGGCCATGGCCCAGATTTCCTGTAAAAGTGTTTTATGGTCTGCTCACCCCCCTTCAACTGCCCCACCCAATCGATAGGCAAATGGATTGTAACGACAGCCCCCGACCTCACGGTCAGAGTTATGCCCCTCGTGCTGACACACAGCTGATGAGGTCGGCAAAAAAAGCAGAGCTTTTAGCCTCTGTGCACTATGGAAATGTAAAAGCTGACATTTGCTAGTAATGACAGATAGAGACAGTTTTGATGGGAAGAAGAAGCTCAACTTGACCAAGATACGGTGTACAGTGATGTATATGAGGGTTTAAAAGGGGTCGCGTGCCTGAAGTTAAAGAATTCATTCTATCTATTTGTTAGTGACCCCACTGCTGGTGTAACTGACTTCAGCTATCCGGCTACAGTTGAACATATGAACAATGGTTGGCCGTGGGTCAAGCAGACGTTTTAAAATCCTTTTACTTCGGAATAAGTTCACGACAAGTTTAAAAGTAATAGTCCCTACTTTTAACTTATTGCCTCATTTACATTTTTCTGCATACAGAAGAAGTATTCTCCAAGAGATCACAATTTTTAGAAAAGTAAAATACAAAAAATCCTACAGCAAAATAAAAATACTGATAGTTAGTCCTTGTAGAATTTAAAAGACATGTACTGACAGTTACAGGGATGGGCATTTAGGTACAAAATAAACAACTATACTCATATCAGCTTTACTGACGTATTTGCTGCTTTGATCCTCTGCCCAGTAGTCTGGTTTACTTATGAACCACAACCCAAAGACAATATAAGGAAAAGAGGAAACAAAGCAAGGAGGAGAGGGAGAAGGATTTGACAAAAAGCAAAAAAAGGGAGGCCCAAACAGCTCAGTGTAGTAATGGCTACCCCTGCACACTTGCATGTCAATAAATCTTAAACTCATTGTCAAACTGTCATTACTGTTAAAGATCAGGAGGGTGGAAGGGTGGAGAGCGAAGGACATAATGTTTCTTCCAAGTGAAACAGAAGAACAGAAAGCGTACCTTTCACTTGCTGCTGTGTGAGGGCCAGGTTTGACAGGACCACTGTAACCTGCGGTGTGGTCTGTACTGGAAAGTTGCTTAGCTGACAGCTGCTTTTGTCCTGGGCCTGCATTCAGTGGCTCTTTCACTGAACACGTGGAAAAGATGTGGCAAGAAGTTATTTATAGCAACGTTTCTATTTCCTTCATTAGGTAAAAGTACAAATCCCTATTCATACACATTAACACAGTGCACATATACAGTAAATGTATACAGATAAAGGGCTTAGTCAGTCTCCATTATCTGTTTTACTGCTCTAAATAGCTGAGCAGTTTTGTAGGGAAAGGTTTGAGAGTGAGTAGTCATTTTCCACTCAAAACAGCAGGCGTATATTATGCTTTTTACCAAGCCCCACCACAGAGAATGTAAATCAGGTAAAATGTCAGCATGTGAATGGCTCCATTCATTCCCCTTTCAGAAAACTGCTTCAGCACTCATGTCTATGCAGGACACGGAGGAAAATGAATGATGTATTGTTGTTGTTTTTTTATTTATCTGGTACATATTAAACAGTTCCTAATAAACTGGGTTACTAGCATTTCACAGTAAGCACAGTAAGGGTGCTTTTTTTTTTTTTTACTGCGATCTCTTGTACCGTAAGTTGAGCTTCATTAACATCTTTTCTCCCCTTCTTTACCATTTCGGTGTCCTTCTAAAGGCGGTAACCTGGTGAGAGATCCAGGTCTGAGGAGGCGTGCTCGTACTCCTGCCCCTGCCAGCCCCCTACGCGGTTTCACTGGGCTAGTAGGAGGTTTGGGTAAGGCTTTGAATGGATCGTCAGCATCACAGGGGACTGAAAACTTTGGCTTCTGGCAAAGCACAAACATCAAGCGCTGAGTATTAGCCAGAGGAAAAATTCACTTGAGACATCAGCACTTTTATAAGCAGAGAAATTTCATTGCATTTATTGCTTCCTTTGCATTTGTTTTTTAAAACTTAAATGCTATTTAATTAGCATATTTAGCATATTTAGCTGGTGCACAGAGGTGTACTGGCCTATTATCCAATTTATTGCTTTGCTTTACAAATTTATTTATCCATTGAAGATTAGAAGTGTACATACTGAAAATTGACCCTTATTCTGGGATAACCTTCCTGCTTAGACTACAATGCATATTGTGTGTTTATGTGTGATAAGAACATACATGATCCAAAGGAGAGAGGCGAGTCCCTGAACCTGGCCTGGAGTCTGAAGCATCAAAACTTTGAGCATGAAGGCTACAGAGTAAAAAAAGACCCCAACAAAAACAAATGATTACTTTCATCGGAACCACAGTTTAATTTAAATCTTCACAGAAGTGCCATTTCTGACTAACCTAAAAGCAGAAGGTGGTCTGTTGTCACGAATAGAGGCGCTCCCAAAAAGTTGTCTATGTCCATCTCTGGGAGTAAATGGCCGGTGAGTTGACTGAACTTGTAGGGACTGTCTGACCTCATTTACTATCTCTGCACACGTTTTCCTCAAAGCGTTGCGCCGGGGCATCAAGGGGCTGCAGATCTCATGTTTCGTCTCTGTAGAGGCCATATAGGCCTAACTGACATGTGTCAAGAAAGTCCACTGATGATTAAATAATGTCATTATATGTATAGATACAGGGTGTATCACTAATGGATACCCAGAGGTACATGTTACCTTAAAATGAACAGTAGGTGTAAAAGAAGCAATGCAAAATCACCCTAAAGCCTTGTATTCAGTCTCACTTCAGTAAAAGTATGGAGACAAAATGTAAAGCATCAACAGCAAAAGCAGTAATTACCACAGCACAAGGATCCTCCTTACTGGATTATTGTTATTATAAAGCTCCCTGTTATTTTATAAATGAATCGGTTAATTGGTGAATTAATAAAAACATCAGAATAAAATCAATGATTCCCATGAAAACTGGCCCATGCTGATAAACTGAAACACTTTCACTTATACATAAAAAAACTAAATGGAGAAAAGAAAAACTTAAGAGCTTAAGGGAAACTAATTTTAAGCCACCTAATTAGCTAAACCATAATTGTTGTTAAATTACAAAATTCACACTAATTGTTTCTGCTCAGCTAAATGATCAGCTCTAGATTATCATTAACACTTCATCATATTTTATTAGACTATTCATTTTGTGTGTCCAATCTAGTACACACAAAGTAGCTAGAAATATCAGATGAATCGTAAACAACAGAACAAAAACCTGCAATCTAAAGTGAAATTTGATGAAGTAATTGTAAACCGCAGGATTAAAGGTAAGTAATCTGTAAGACATACCTTAAGAGTATACTGAAGTAGCCTAATAGCAGACAAAACCGCTATCAGAAGTGCAGATGGAACCAGGAAAGTACTAAAGTAGAGTTTTTGGTTTTGTTTAGTTTTCTGTGGTAGACTATACATATAAATATATTTACAAATAAATTATAAGTAATTAACTTTAAGATAACCTTTCCCTGAACCTAAAGACAAGCCCTGAGCTGGAAGTTCCTCTGCGCGTTCACGCTCCGTCTCCATGGCGACAAAGTGCCGCTATGGTAGCTTGAACAACAAACCCTGGAAAGAAAATAAGCTAAGCATTCACCAAAGAATACTAAACTGTTTATTTATCCATGTGAGAGCAGGAAAACCGAGTTATTTATTATGAATGAAAGCCTGAACATTAATTAAACGGTTATTGAAGAAAGCTGGAGCACTTACCGTTCGCCCCCTTTAAGGTCCACTAGGGGTAACAGTGGGGAAACGCATCAGTCGAGCCCTTAAAGTGGGATTTCACGGCCAAAAGAAAAAGGCAGCGATACCTGAAACTTGCTAAAACTGTTCTCGTTTTTGACAACAAGCTAGCCTGACGGTATCACGTGCACGAGCTCCAGTGAGTGCCTCTCTCTCTCTCTCTCTCTCTCTTCTCTCTCTCTCTCTCTCTCCCTCGCGACACGGTGACGCGCCTGCGCATGTTAGGAAGAAAACTGAAGCAAACGCGAGTTTCACTCAGAAATGTGAGGACATATATACATCAGTTGTTACAAGTTTTCCTAACTTAACACGTGCCAATAATTGGACTGATAAGTACAGTGAATTAACTAATGACAGAGGAAACTTGAAAACAATCAAAAGTATTTTATTTATGCAGGTGTTGCAGCTGGGAAAGCTGTGTGGATGCAAGCTCTGGCCCTGGATTGAAGACCTGTACATTCTTGTATGTATTTTCACTTTATTTTAGTTGCTACAATGAGGACATTAATATGCAGAGGCACACAAATGGGAACTGACTAATATAGCAAGATACTGATGGACATAAACCACACTATTTAACTACAATAGAAAGCTTACACTTTTAAAAAAAATGGTTTGGCCATTTGAATGAAAAGAGTATCAGTATTGCTTAGTATTCTTAATAGCATTTGCTATTAGTGTTATTTTTAACCTATTCTGCTATCAAGAGCATTTTCAGTCCTTTTTAATTCCCAGATAAAAGGCCTCTAAGATGACACTTCGTGTTGAAAAATGAAACTTTTTTTCCCCATTTAACTACATTAAAAAATATTGATTTATGCATTTATAACTTATCCGATATTCTAATCTATATAAACACTGATTAGGAAAACAGATTTTTAAAACCATATCACACACCCATCACATATCCAAAGCCCACAGATTGCAATATCTACACTTTCACGGTGCGCAGTGCAAGCATTTCTTCATATGGCAGCATATGACTGCATATTACTATACAAATGTTTTACAGGTAGCTGAATCTCAGCTGCTTCTACAATTCTGCTACATTTGTTTTTTGTGTATCCATAATTTCATAAAGCTGGCAATTGTTACAAATCAGCACAGAATAGAAGTCATCGGTGCTGCACTCTAAAGAAGATTTCACAAAGTGAAGCATAGCAGATCCAACCAACAGTGTAACAGTGTCAAAAACAGCTAAACTGTTATGCTAATTTCCGCTAATAATTGTTTATTTGGTTCTCTGATCACTATTTGGGTACCTTCAATGTCTGTAGTTTTCTGTTTTTGTGGCTGAGCTGTAGTAGAGGCCAGTGGTTATAGTTTTAGTTCCCCCTCTCACTCGTGTAAAAGTCACACAGGTCATCTATAATCCTGTAAGCCAGATGTCTTGTTCTCTCAGCCTATTGCTCTCAGCGACACAGATTGACAGCAGTATACACTAAATAAGAACAGTTTGTTGTGTAACGAAAACTTCATTTCAGTTTTATTGAACATTACAAAGTTTGATCCCAGAAAAAATGCTTAAAAACACACAGAAACAAAAAACATTGGCTCATTATAGAATAAATAACAATCATATATTAGCAATATCCACAAATTATTTTCTTCTGCAATGTAAAAAAGTTAAAATATTCACTTCTGGCTAAGTTTGATTCGTTTTTACTGTCAACGAGATTGTCAGAGTCCTCCGCCATTTTGTAGTTACACAAAGCGTGACGTTTCAGAAAATAAATAAATAAAAAATGGGAGGACCTAAAATGGCCGCATACTTACGCGGTGTTCATCAGCAAGAGTTTCACTCACACTTGTGGTCCACTGCAAGTTGGTCTTTAATGTTGGTCCCTGAACACACCATAAAAGACCAATAACTGGCTGTCCTCCTGACACACCGGAGTTGTACATGGGAAAGCGACCTCCAGCCTTTACTCCCTCAGTCCATTCGAGTTAGCCAAGCTATCCCCGCACTCTCTCCAAGCTTCATTTACTGCAAATGAAGCAGAGTGGAAGAAGGATTTGATCAATATTCATAGGAAAATTCAGAGTTCAGGAGGAGTACATGGTGCCGAAGTTCATTCATTCAACTCGCGCTTCGCTCTGGGTCTCTTTAACCTGTCTAAGATGGGCTGACCACTTTAAACACCAATCAGGACTGTCTGGATTTTCACATTCATCCACTCGTAAACCTTTTCCCCCTGGCTTTTTATTTTTTACACAGTGAAATATACATCTGAACAATCTTGTGAGTCCCTGGTTGGATTTAAATAGCCTTACATGCTTCAGTCTCTTGGATACAGTGAAAACGATTGGCCAGGAGTGCATGCTGTGCATGCCCAATCACAGGGCATCACCAAGGAGCCTGCCAGCCAATGGGAGGAAGAAGATGGTCTCTGTGATTTCATTGTCACTAAGGGAGGGGGGTGAACATGCTGCCAGGACAGTTGGTGCAAACATGCTAAGCAGTGGACTCTATAATATTCAGAGTGTATATGTCTGAGATAACCTGTGGAGCCAGATCAAGAGTGTTGCCAGGAGAGAAGAACGCAGGGCGGGACTAAGAAGCTCCCCTCAGCAGGATCAACACAGTCCCTACACAGTGCAAACGAGCTCATAGTACACCCACGTCACTGTTATCGGTGCCGCTCACGTCAGGAATGAATGGGCTGATTTGTGAGAGCTGTCGTCCTGCTTGAAAGTGGCGTGTCTCCTTGGCAACCAGCTCCATCTCTGTCCAGGAGCTTAGACTGACAGAAAGCACTTAGCTCTTAGGACAGGAGCTTCTTCAAGCTGCCATTCATTCAGCTCTCTTCATACTTTCTTTTCACATATTTAATCCTAATAGTTTTTTTTCTTCTTCATATTTTTTTTCTAAACTATCTGATCTCTTGTTTGGGCATTGACTTATTTTGTGGTCTTTCCTCTGTACACCACCACAGTGGTTTTTAAATTAAACTGTCAGGATGTGATTAAAGTGTAGACTTGGGGATAACAAAAGTATTGCTTTAACTACACAGAAGTTACCCCCATTTTTATACATAGTTTCCCTTTTTTCAGAGGCTCAAGCAATTTTATAGCCAGGTGAGGCCTGTTCAGTTGTTATTCAATGTGAAGTGTTGAACTTGCATGTAGTAGCTGTTCACTGGGACTTTTAGTATGAGTTCCAACGAGATGTTAGTTTAAGGAAGGCGATCAAAAATCTGATACCTTCTTTAAAGGAGTAAATGCACTAACCAGATTAGCAACATTAAAAGGCCATAAGACAACTAGAGTGGATGATGACAGAATTATTTCCGTGGTTAAGACAACTTAAAACAAAAACAACATCTAAGCAAGTCAAGAACACTTTGGAGAGTTTAGGCATATTACTGTCAAAGTCAAGAGCCTCCTTCATGAATGGAAACACAGAGTGCTTACAACAAGGTGCAAACCACTGGTTACACTCAAGAACAAGTAGGCCTGATTAAGCTTCTTCTAATATCTAAAGCTTTTGTTAAACACCTTGAATCAAAGATTTTAAATTTAGTGATTGTAAAATCCCTTTCACATTATGACCTCACTCACACTACTTTTTTAAAACCTACTTGAAAACCTATTTTCATTCTTTGACATTTAAATCCGTGTTGTATTATTCATTTTCTTCTAGCTGTAGTTTGGTCAGTGCCAGATCTATTTAAACATGCTTATAAATAAAAAAAGTAAATTGTATGTTGTATATTCTGGGTATAAAAACATTTTTATAAACCAAAAAAAGGTAAGGTTCCGATTGCCTTGGTTTGTTTTCCACCCTAAATGTTTCAGAGAAAAATAAGCACTCTGTGACTGTGGTATTCTTGCTTCCCAACAGCAGTTACCTCAGTTGCATTGCTTCTATGTTGAACTGGAGACATTGCATTGGATAAGTAAAGCCAACGAACAAGTGCTTTAAACCCGAATCCTTTTTAATGGCCAGCAGGAGGCGATACTTGTCGTTGACTTGTGATTGTGTGGTAGCCTTTTGGCTCCCTTGCGCAATGACCTCAGTAAACACTTTCATGGCAACTTTATGGGGTTAACTGCAGTTTCAGGTCACATTAAATGAAACATTAAGTTTATTTTATAAATTGTGTCCAGTATTTGAGTAAAAAAAGGACTATTATCTAGGTTATGCGTATGACAAACTGATGAATAGCCAATGAGCACACAGCCAGAGACACGCCTTGCACCTCATATCACTATGATGGCTACTGTGAAAACGCTTAGCTCAACCGTTCAAAACCGGACTTTATCAACCACTAAGTGGCGTCATGGTGGCTACGTCCAGCTTTTATACTGTCTATTGTCCCAAGCTCAAGCAGCCAGAATTGCTCACTATCTAACTTACACCATTCTTTCTTTTTTAATATCTGCCCTTCTTATAACTTTTGAATCAGCTTTTCAGTATCCATCAAGTATCCATCTGAGTAATGCTTTTATGAGGCAGCAGGTTGCCATTAATATCATGACAAAAATCAGCAGTGAGTTATTCTAAGGTTTTGTTCGTAGTCAGCAGCTTCTTTGTTGCTGACAGGCGTAATAATTGTGCTCTGACATACTTGACTTTTGAGCACCATTGCCAGTAAAAGATTAAAGGTTCATCATTTTGTCCAGTCATAAGATCTGTGATAAAGCAGGTTATTTCAAGAAGGTGTATTTTTTGCACATTTTAAAGAAATATAAAGAAAGGAATATTTTATTTTATATTACTTGATCAGTCTTTTTTAATTTTTTTATAGTAAAGCATACTCTAAATAAATATGTAGCCATTTAATTGTGTCTAGATGCATATACTGTAGGCAGCAATGGAGCAGCACTTTTGTGCATGAGGCTGAGGTGACTTTCTGCACTTTCCATCTGAAGCTGAAGTGGGCAGAGAGCCAAACATCCCTGCTGCCTGTTAGGACACTTGTACACAGAAATTCAAATAAAGCAGACATGCTGGGCAGACAGCCGCTGTCTTATCACTCATCTCTTTTTGTGTGCATGGAAAATAAAATATCCCACACGCATGCTCTTGTATTCTGCATAAACAAGCCTCACCCGGATACTGATGTTTTGAATGCTCAAGATATTTTTGGAGGACAGATGGTCTTATGGTGAACACACCTACTAGCTTTCACACCACTAGCATCAGATGATAGGCTATTTATCACTCTAAAATCTGTCAGGTTAATATGAGGCTAATAGCAAACTAGCATGGCAATGGTTCTTCCAGACTTCACTCATTTTCTTTTATTTGTTTAATAAGTATCAAAGCCATGATAAGCTGTGTGCTGCATGCACATGAATGTAGATCCATATTTATCATACACATAAGCCAGTGGTTTTGATTTTCTCATCCAACTCTTGATATGAGCAGGTTTACCTTTGAAGAGTAGAGTTATCTGAAGGCGAGAGGAACTAGTTTTTGTTTCGCCTCAGATTACCATCATCCTGACAAATCCCAGTGAGGCGTATCCATCTCATTTAGTATGCTAATCAAAATGCGGGCTGCTCTGCCCTACCTTGATGAAGCTTATATCTTGTTCTATGAATAGATATGCGGCTGAGTGCTGACCTGCCGCCGCGGTTCACCGTGTTCCTTCCCTGCACCGGTCCTCGCAGCGCTTTTTGACAAGGCCATCTGACCACACATGAAGATTTTTCAAATGCACACACAGTGACTGACTCATTCTAGCATGGCAGACTTCTTTTTTTTTCTTTTTAGCTGTGTCTCTTGTGATTAGGGTTTTAAAAAGAAGAATTTTAAAAAAAAATCAGTTTAAAAAGTGAGCATCAGGATGTCAGTTTGGCACTTACAATAGGCTTTTCACAACAAGCACCACTGAGGCTGGTGAAGGCCATCCATGCCTGCTCCGGTCTTTAGCAGATTCTGTCCTTTTTCAGTCTTTGGTGTGCTCACCAGGGTCACATCTTTGAATTTATGTTTGTGTGTCTTTTTGTATGTGTACTACAATAACTAACCTTGTCCTTTTCACTTGAAAGGCTTTTTGCTAACCGATGGTGCAATTATGCTCTTTCATAAGGAGTAAAGGAAAGAAGAAATGGTGTGTCAGCTTTTAAATTTCCATTGCCACTCCTATCATACAAAATAAGTTTCTGATCTGCTGTTTTTGTGCTTGTGACTTATAAGTTGCTTGAATACCTTAAATTGAAACAAAGTGTTAGTTATCCTCTTTTTTTTGTCGGCTTATATTCCTAGTCCTAGAGACTCTGGACCTTATTAGTAGCTAAAAAAAAAAACCTTATTGAATATCATTTTACTACTGTGACACATAGTAAGTTTTTAAAACCTTTAACTTCAGTATATAGCCCACTGTGTTGTGTTAAATTAATAATTTTTTGAAAAAGAAAAAAATATACCTCTGACATACTTTACGAAAAATATCTGAACCTTTTTGTGTTGACTATTACGTCCTATAGAGACCAACACATTTACATTACAGCTCTCCAAAAACCACAGATTCAAAATACATGAAAAACTGAACAATTTGTTTTGCTGTGTTAACTAATAAAAGTAAAAATTACACAGATAAAGAAATAAAATGTGTTCAGAATTTACAAGTTGGTGATGATTCAACTCATGACTCATTAAGCACCATCAGTATGTTGCATAATGTAAAATTGTTGGCCCACCACTTGATCGTGTGCAGCCTATAATATCTAAAGTGTATTATTAACATATGCTTTTGGTCACTTCTGTATTTTGTTACTTTCATTAAATATTTTCCTTATATGCTGTCATAAAAAGGTTTCACACCTTTTCAAGTACAGAAATGTAAAAAACTGTTTTCATGGAAGTGAACGTCCAGTCATTTTTCTCCCAAGGTCAGACTGTGTAATGCTCAGAGGATTTAACCCCCACCTCCCCAAAAAAGCCCAAGAGCCACATTTCAGTCTCTAACTACCTTCATTTAGGTCAGATTATTAATTTAAAGAAAAGCAATGGAAGATCTTGTAATTATGGGACTTGAACCACTGCAGAAATAAAACAAGCGTTTAGAACATTTCATTCTTTGCTTATCTACTGGGTATAGCTTAAATTTTTATTCCTGGCCATTTGCCTTTGATTCATCTGGATTTTCAAGAATCTTCCCAAATGTGCCACATTTTTATACTTATATCAGTTCCTCTTTCATTTAGAACGAAAATAAGAACCCTATTTGGAAAGGACAGTACATACAGTACTTACAAAATAAGAAAGGGAACTGTTACAGGATGTAACAGTTTGTTTGTTCTTTACAACTGGATTTGTAAAAAGCTTTGGGAAAATTTTAGACCTAAGAGGTACATTAGTGTTTTGCGGGCAATGATGAGTCAAAATTCAAAAAAGAAGAATGTTTGAAAGTGTATTGCTGCATACAGACAGGGGTGACTGACATTGTTTGTCTTTTTTTTTCTTTTCTTGGTTATAGTGTGGAAAAACGTCCCCTTTGACTACTGCTTCACTTGTAGATAGACACAAAAAGGCTGACCGATGTGGAAAATAAAACTGGAAAAAATATAGTTGCTCATCCTGAGCATTCCCTCCTAAACCACATGTTGACCCCAAACCCCATTTTTAAACTAAAAGTAAACATCTACTAAACACAGTAAACAAAATCTAAAATAGTAAGAAAAAGAAACCCACCAGTAAGACATGCTTTTCCAATTGCATGTCATTTTTTCAGGAGATTTTATGGAGGTCTAAAGTAACATTCACATATTAACTGCCACACAATATATCAAGAAAAGCTCCTCGTATGTCAACCCCCCCCCCCCCCCCCCCCGCAGATTCTTTACTCCATTATAAGGATCATCCGTCCCTCCTGGGGGTGATACATCTGCTAGTGAGTAACCACACCATCGTAGCTGGCTTTCTTCTAGTATTACAGTAAAACCCTCCTTCCTTCTGCCTCCATGATTCCCCTGCTGCCTAAAAATGAGAAAAATGAGTTGCAAGCATATCTTAATTAAAGTCAATGTTTAACAGCATTCATTTAATACACACATAAACAAAGCACAGATGTGCATGTGCAGGCTCTCATGCAATGGTGGTTATGCAAGTTAGAGTCCAAAGCCATGAGTTTTACTGTACATGGAACCCCCCCCCCCCCTCCCACCCCTGCACAGCCTGCACGCAAACTTATAAACACACATGTTACGCAGGTGAGAAGAGTCTGGGAACTGTACAGTCACACAAGATTAAACAGAGGGACGTGGGCACACAAACACATGTGCATGCTGCCATACATATGATGAGGACAAAAATACAAATGGACATAAGATGGACATTTTTTTGAGATGTAGGATGAATTTAGAATGAAGTCAATTAAGGTTCAGTTTTCAAAGCATCCCCAATTTTTCCACACGCTGATGAAAACCAGGCAGCATCTGTTTTATATGTGTTTGTGTAGATTTGTATTAAAGTCTAATTTCTCTTAATGACTAACAGGAACCTTCGGGGTGAGAAGTATGTCACAGTGGATGCTGACTTCACCTCTCAATAAGCTCATTCTTTACGGTAGATTAGCTTCTCTTTGTCTCACTGGCCAGCACACCATCAAAACCATTACTTAACGTACTAAGGAAACTGGGTGCACAAAGGCAGGGAAAAATGGAGACGGGGAGTAATGAAGCAATATACGCTTTCCCTGGTGGTTTTAATGTTGAGTGCTGGCCATAATTCACACCAGCACACACATGCACACACACTAACGCAAGACCAAATTTATTCACACTCATACACGCCTGTGCACATGGACAGAAAACAATACTTTTATCTCTCTGGCTGTGTTTCTGTCTTTCCTACCCTCCATTTAGGTCAAAGAAGATATACAGACGTGTGAAACAGACTGCCCTTGACATTGTGGGTTGACATTTCTGTGCTGGATGGGGGTGGGTGAGGCTCTACACTGACCTGATTCACCCCCATATTAATCATTGTTATGGTACAGCATGACATTGATTTTTCAGAACGAGTGCACAAAACTGCTGTGAAATAATCTTGTTTGGTTACAGACGAGTTTTGTGAGATTTTTTCTTTTTATTTCAGTGTAACTTTTATAGTTAGTCTTGTACTCTACAATTGATAGAAGCTTGATTTCAAGCTTGGTTTAGACTATGTGACGGCTTGATCTGTTTCAAAGGGAAAACCTTGCTGTTGCTGTCGAGGTACCATCGAATACATTGCAGGCTCATAATATTTTGACGAAGAAAAACCCGTTTTTTTCTCTATATTCATACTAAACACACATGTAAATATAGTAATATCAATTTAAGGTTTTACAACTAGACATTAGGTGATAATGGTGATGATATCAGAGTACTAAACCAAAAAACAATAACCAAAAAAGTGTATAATAAGAGCGATACAGTCACGATAAGAAGAAAGTACAACCTTGTTTATTTCTAAAGTTTTACATATCAGGATAAATGTAAAACTTCTCTGGTCCACAGCAGCATCTAAAATGATCTAAAACATTACACAGAATCCAGTATTTGATTATTTAACAAAAACAAAGCCAAAATGCAGAATTAGTGTGTCAAACCTGACTGCACCCCATGGTTTGGTAGTTTGTGGAACCACCTTCAGCAGCAATTGAAGTCATGGTTTTCTGTATGATACTCTGTCATTGTGGATGAATTTTGGCCCACTCTTCTTGCCTATGTTGTTTCACTACACTGAGATTTTGAGATTTGTGAGCATTTGTTTACAGTATACACTTTAACTGTTGTTAACTTACAACAACTATTTTGGTGAAAAGCCAACCATGCTAAACATGCTAACTAACTGAGGCCTGTAGCAACCGAATGGTAGCTCTTGGGCGTTGCACGGTCTGACCTTGGAATTAATTTGCTGGACGTCCACAATAGGGAAGACTAGGAATTGATAAACTTTAGGTTGTTTGGAAATGACCATATAACCTTTTCCAGATTGATGGCCAGCTGCAGATGCTTATCTAAGATCACTGCTGATGTCTTTCTTCCTTGTTAACAATCACCTGAATGCTCTAGACCAGCAAACTATTAAAAACCCTGCTTTTATAGAGGTGCTTACATGTGCTGATGACCAGTTAATTAACTGCACATGGCTTTTACTTTCCTGTGTAACTAACGTTGTGTACTGATGTGATGATTAGCAGCAAGAAACTCCTGGTTCTGTTTGGGATTTACATTCTCTCTCCTCCAGGTTCTCCACAGCTCAATGACATGCATTTTGGGTTAAATAGCTGTTCCTGCTATAGGCAGATAACTTGTCCAGGTAACCTATAATAGCTGGGGTAGGCTCCAAGAACTGCAGTTTTTTTTAACTTAATTTTTCAACACCGGAGGTACTGCTCGGTTAGAAGTGACAAAATGTCTCATTCAAACCTCACACATTCAGATGCCGTGACATTAACTGAGTGTACTGTTCAGCTCAAGGACTGGATTTAAAGCTACAGGCACTGAAACAGCTCATTTTGAACAGCTAATAAAAGCACCGAAGACAGATCAACCTGTTTGGTTTTTGAGCCAGGGACATTTGTATGGTTTACAGCGACTGTGACATATTATTCAACAAAGGTTTGCCAATAAAGGACGCGACTAATCACATCCACACGCAGGCACAGACTAAACTATCATAGTCTAGTTATTAATCTGGAGTAATGAACACACAATCTGTGAGGTTCATGTGGGTCAGTGGAGGATGATGCAAGACACGGCCACATATAGAGTGTGATGCATAAACCCTTAACATGATTAAATGTAATTATTTCACAAAGTGACCTTTAATGAAGAATTGTTGAGCACTATGCTAGTATGTTGTATCATATGACCCACTGCACACACATATAAAGCAGTCACATGCAGCCTCATGTTAGAATGGGAGGTAATACTCTCAAACCAAAGGCAGGCGGGGGATGGGAAATAGGGTTAGTGGGCTTATGCAACAGGAATGAGCACAAGATGAGCATGATGGCCCCTCATATGAGGAAAACAGGCTAGACGTGTGTGCTTGTGTGTGTCTGTGCGTGAGGAAGAGATGAACTCTATATCTTCTGGGCTGACAGGAGGAGATGAGGGCCGGACAGGCAGCTTTTCTGTTTCCTGATTATTCCACCTCATCTCCCTCCCTGCATCCAACCCAGCATCAGCCTTGCTCTTTCTCTGTGTGGAAGCAAAGCGTTCCTGACAGCAGAAAAAGAAAAAGAGAAAAAATACTGAAATGATAGAAGAAAGAAGTGAGAGAATGAATGACGTGAAGAGAAATCTTTGTTAGTGAAATAAAGACACACCTGGGGAGTTTATTGTGTAATATGCAAAAGGTTTTCTCTGATTTTGAATTTGTCGGTGTTCATGAATAAATTAGACAGACACTCTAATAAAACTGAAGGTTCGTCATGTATCACCCAGATTACATCACTTGCTCAAGTCCAAAACAGATCAATGTGACAAAATGAAAAGCATCAATCAACACAATGATTTCCTTTCTTCTAACAGTCCACTCCAATCCTCCCGGTGCGTGAGGTTATCCAGTTTAGTCCCATCAATGACGGAGATAGAAAGAACAAAATCATTCAGGATCCATGGCAATGCTTCACTGAGGTAGATAACAAGAACGAGTGGAAACATCCATCACCCTTTACTGCAATTTTTTTTTGAAGCTTTTAGCTAATTTTTTTCATCCTCCAAGCTTCACATGATGATTTATTTTCAGCTATTTTCTTTTCTCATTTGTACTAAAAAAAAAAAGAAAAAAATTCTGTGGAGTGAAATAACTGGAGAGGCTCATGCTCACCATTCATTCTCAGGTGTCAGGTTCTTTCTTGTAGCGGAGAGATGGAAAACATGAAGTGGTGATTTGTATTATAAAAAATGAAAATGTAACTTTGATGCATATTGGATGCCAAATTGAAAATGAAGTGAAACACCTACGTGGTTGCTTCATTTATTAAAGTAAAGCTTTGAAAGGTGAAAGTTCTCTATAGATGTAACAGAGGCTAATATGTTTGGATTCTCTTACAGTAACTTATTTTCCCCACACAACTGTGGCAGATTTAACCTGAGAAAACGTCCAGATATGTGTTGCTTGCTGCTTAAATTATCTTTAATTCCTTTTGGAGTCTATTTGTTCTGACATTATACACTAAAGTATCTCTTTAGTGAAGTATATGTCCCGTCCCCCCCCAACATTATATAACGGCTCTGACTCGTCACATAGGTCAAATAGATTTATAGGTTAAATATTTGAATGAAAAAAAAGTTTCATTTATCCTTTTAAGCTTATGTTTGCTGGAGGCAGTAAAAGGAGAGAGAAAGGAGGGACACGTTCCGAGGTCTGTGGCCGGATTTGGATAAGGACAGGCGAATCAATAGAGCCGATCTATACTTCGATAGTCACAGGCTAGTCATTTGGTACAGTTTCCTTATTGGACATATTTTTACACTTCCTGTAATAAACATGCTTATTTATTCATACTCAACTATTCTAAGAAGCCCAACATCATCTGCTTTATGCATCTTAACTTAAAGTCCTTCAGCTGATTTTATAGCCTTCAGAGAAATGTTCACACCTGATGTAAAGATCAGTACACAGCAGTGCTGCAAACAAACATAAGAAAACAATCATCGTTCTTATTAAAGCACAATTATGTAAATTTCAGGTTTTATGCATCAGGACAAAATAAAAAATTATCTGGTGCTTAACAGGTTCTAAAATTAGGTGAACAGAACATCAGATTCACAACAACACATGATATATGACGCCATGCCATTATTTATTTAACAAGAATTAGGCTAAAGTGCTGAAGCATGAGAAAGACTAATGCACTTGATTAACTGATCGTCAGTATGTGTGAGCACCTCTATGAAAGAAGTTTGGGAGTTTGCATTCGGGTATGTGTTAGCACAAAGTCGAGGTGGAAAGATATCGTCAGTGATCAATCAGAGGGTTATGAGGCCATTTCCAAATTCACCCCAAGTTCAGATTGTGCAAGAGCTACATCTCAGACTCTACAGGCCTCAGTTAGCATATTAAATGTTAAAGTTCATGACAGTACATTCAGAAGACTGAGAAAGCATAGCTTGTTCCGAAGGGTTGCCAGGAGAAACCTTTTCCTCATTAAAATGAACATGGCAACATGGCTTAGGTTTGCAAAGTTGCATGTGAATACACAAGATATAACACAAAATATTGGTTGGACAGGTGAGTGCAAAGTGGAGATAAAACTAAATATAGTATATCATCACAAACATTTCATTCCAATTCTCAAGCACGGTAGGGGAAGGGTTATGATTTGGGCTTGTTTTGCAACCACAGGACGTTGGCACCTTGCAGTCATTGAGTTGACCATGAACTCCTCTGCATAACAAAGTATTCAAATGTGAGGCCATCTGTCTGACAGCTAAAGCTTTGCCAAAACTGGCTCATGCAACAGGGTAAAGATCACAAGAACTGCAGTAAATCTACAACAGAATGGCTGAAAAAGAAAAGGTTTAATACTGGCCCAGTCAAAGTCCAGAATTCAACATAAGTGAACTGCTGTGATGGGACCTTAAAAGAGCTGTTCATGAACAAACACCTGTAAACCTAAGTGAACTGAAGTGATGCAAAGAAGTGAGAGTGTTAAAGTCATGCTGTATGTGATTATTTTAAGTTATTGCTGCTGATGATTGATGATTCTTTTTTCCTGATACATTAAACCTCAGAAATGAAATAGTGTCTATATTTTTTACATGACTGTACAATCACATCTCCAAAAAACGAATTTGGCTTGTTATATAAAATGTAATTAATTGGAAAATAATTCAAACCCAATATTTAATTAAAAACAGTAAAAACAAAACAGATCCGATGTTGAAAAAGAGACATTTCTTGCACGGAATTTGTGCTGCAGGTTTTATTTTGCTCTTCGGGGTAGTCAAAAAGTGTCTGTGGCTGGGATGATGTGAGGGCAGACAGAGGAGACAAGGCTCATGTGCCCCTTTATGACACTATGAATTTTATCGCTTCTCATCCGCTGGTATGACTTTGTCATTTCATTGCACCTCATCTCTTATGTGCATCACATCCTCTGATGATTGCACTTTTGATTTTGCCATATAGATACACGTGGTGTGAATCCTAGAGCAAAAGAAAGAGACTCAAAAAGCTGCGATTGCTTTTGTTAAACTGATTTGTCGGGCACTATTTGTCAGACTGTAATAATGATTGTTTTATTTTCTTTTGTCTGCTGGTACACGCTCGTTTTGTTTGCGTGTGTGAATCTGTAATTACAAAAGGGCTGTTCAGTGTGAAGAGCTCTGTCGTCCCACCACAGGCTGTGAGTGCGAGCTATAATCTGCCTTGATGACGCTGATCACAGTCTGTGAATGGAGGTGCTGCGGGACAAAGCTCAACCGCTCTGTGCCAGTGTGCCATTACAGAGATGACATCATTCCTCTGCAGCACTTAGCCCGCGCATGGACACTGACATGCACGCACACACACACTCACACATAAGTATCATTTACGGCTGCTCACTTCTCAGGTCTCCCCACCCACCTACCCACGGTGTCATGGATCTATCCTCGTGTGGCCAGCAGCAATTAGCATGTGTACTCGCACGTGTTTGTGTTGGTGTGTGTGAAGCACCAGTTCAGATAACGCATAGAGATCAGCCGAGGAGCGAGCTATCAAGATTAAGACAAAGCCACCACATCCATCACTGGGGCAATGTCAGTGCTGGGGGGTGAGAGGCCCACTAATGGCCATATCTCAGCAGATCCATCACATCTTCATCTTGTTTACACTTTGAACCCCACACCACATGATGACTCACTCCTCATTAGCCAGTCAGTGTGTGCGCATGATATCATGTGTCTCCACTTGTGTGCAGAATAGATAAATAAATAGATAGATGTGCGTGAGTACACTGATACTCTGTGTCATCTATAACTCTGTATTCTGTTTGTTTTATCCTCTTGTCAGGCCTAACCTGTCATTATGAATAACCGCACTGGAAGCCAGAAGCCACGGTGACTCCTTGTCTCTGCGTTGCTTTTTTTTTTTTTTAAATTACAAAGTTATTAATGCTTAAGCTTTTGGTTATGGTCCAAACATTTGCTGTATTATGTGCTGCCCGACCACATGTGACAGTGTGGTTGGTCAAACTCATTATGAATGACTAAACCCAAAGGCGGGGTGAAAAACTGTCCATCCAGTGATCAAAGAACAGATTGGATTGGAGAACAGAGTTTAGACTAATGTAGAGGCAAAATCAATGGGGGAGGGGGTGAATTTTTTTTTTTTTTCTAATGTGATGAATTTGTGTTTTAATGAACTAGAAGAGCATTTCTGCTCTGCGGCTGTTGCTTATCACCTTTCAAAAAGGAAGATGCCTTATCTACCATAAGCTGTCAGCTAATTCTGTTTTCTTTGTAAAACTGCATGCATACTTGAAAGGAATGAGTGGCATCAGCATTTCAAAGGCAAGCTTCCAGTTACTTGACTAGCACCTACCCTCTGCCGTACCTTGATTTCTTCTTTTGTCAGGTGATAGCAGGTCGCCTTATGTGGTGTAGGAGCTGTCACAATAGACAAAACTATGATTCACACTTGGGGCTTTCAAAACACTGACATCAACAGCATTGTTTAACAGCCTGGCGTGGTAAGCTATATTCCAGACCTCTGAATCACCCTTAAAAATGTTCAGCGTTTAAATGCCTGGCATTGTTAAATTGTTCTATTGAATTAATAAGGATGACAATTTATCCTATGTAGTACTTGCTATCAAGCTATATTAATGGATATTAGCTATTAAAATGGCATTAAAAATGAAATAAATGACAAATTTAATACAATAAAATATTTTGAAATCATTTGTAATTAATGCTGTATGAACAGATATATACATTTCCTGCTAATGATACAGTTAACACAATAAACAATCATGGCTTTCGTAATTTTGGCTGGCATACTGTAATTGTAATCTTTAAATTTTATTTTACTTTTACTTGCTTGTTGGGAGATACAGAGTTGGCCTGGTGATGGCTGCTTTAGCTGGCCTTGTACAAATATGATTACCCTAGCAAATACAACGTTGGCATGCAAGAGAAACCAGGATTTACCAGGACAGTGCTTGATTATGGATGGGTTTCAGCTGTGCAGACTGATTTCAAAGCAGTGAAGATTCAGTGCTAGGTCGAGCCCACGAGATAAAATGGGGACCACAGGAAAAAAGGCCACACGACAGGACCTGGAAACACATAGGAACACATAGGAAAATGCTTGTTGAGGAGGGCGTTAAACACAGAAAAGACCAGATCGTTTCTTTTTATGCTATGACTAATGCCTTAAAGCATCATCTGTGTGTTTTTGACTTTCAGAAGGATTATAAGGAACAAACCACCTCCATCACAGGTGACACTGAGAGCAATTTAACCACACATTTGTTTAAAAGCCTCACCTGTGAGACACAATGCCACTTAATCTGGATGCAAACAAGCAAATGCAAACCCATATGAAAAGACCTGCACACACAGCATGCTATCGCCCTCATCGGTTTACAGTCTGGAGATAAGAGGACATTAGTGATACATAATGTAAAACACAAACACTTGCACACCCACAACCATGGCCCGTTCTTATGACTAACATTTCTCCGATGAATCATCATGTGCTGATTACTGTTAGTGTACAGCGTGTTCAGGTTAATTTCTTACATTAAAACAAAGATGACATTTACCGAATGTGCGCCCATTGATATGGAACAAGGCAGAGACAAACAAACACCCTGTAGGTGGAGATCAAGATGTTGGACAAACAATGAGATAAAGTTTTTTACCTCTGACTTAAAAATGAAACCAGCCAACGAAACAACCGGCAGAAGCTACGTAGAAAATGACGTGTGCATAGAGCTTAGGAATGCACTATTGTCACCTCGCCCAACAAAATCCAAAGTGAAAATTGCTGTGTAATATTTAGTATGCCCTCATACCCGCATGTAAAAAACTAAAGCTATTCTTAATAGCTGGTCGGTTCAAAAGCACAAAATCATGTAAATGAATACTGTTTTTTTTGCCTTAAAATAGACAGAAAAAGCAAACAGAAAGGTTCAGAGGCGTTTTCAATAATTCAGTAACCTCACTGACCTCACACAGACTGGTGTGACTGCAGCCACGCCAGACAAGTAGTCAGTCAGGTGGCTGCTGAAATGTGACTTTGGTATTTGTAGTTGTGGCGAGCCTGCTCCCTCAGTCATAACATATCTTTGACTATTTTGTAATTAACAGTGAGCCTTAGAAGTTTTCTTTTTCAGTTCTTTTATTTGTTATGAAATGCCTCTTCTTTATGAAAGAACATTTGAAGTATCTCAGGGTGAAAGGACTTTGTTTGAGGTTCTTTTGTGTATTTGAGAACAAATGACACGACCGCACCGGCAGAGATAAAGTACCTGATGCATGTAGGTTAGGTAACAATGACAAACAGTGCGGTTATGAATGGACCATACTGTATACGGCAGGACAACGTAGGATTTATAAAATATTTTTGTTTTTTTTTATACCTGACAAAGAGCAGAAGACAATTTAGAAGAAGACTCTTTGTTCAGGTGCTGTGAAGATATAGCCTGCCTATTTATACTGAAACATTTGAAGTTTGTCTGTTGTAGTATTATATCTGATCTGAATATTGGCTCAAATGTACGGTGGCCCTGAGAGGCCAAACGGACTGCAACTTGAGAAAACACCAGCAATAAGAAAAATGCTGCAAAAGCACACGAAACACAACGGAAATAGGAAAAACGAAAACAGAAATAGGAAAAAAAACACAAGGGAAGTGTTTCTGGGGGGACAATAACCCGACGGACCAGTTGCAGGAACCCAAAACATGGTAGGCCTGTTTTATCATGATTCATATAATACCGATGACAGATTTTTAGGCTAAGAGTTAGGCTAACACGGTTACAGCTCATCTTTTCTTTCCTCACAAACCCGATAGATCCTCCACTTCTTTTAAGTGCCTCCCAATGCAATTCTTAGCATATTTTGGTTCCTGCAAGTGGTCGATCGGGTTATTGTCTCCCCAGAAACACTTCCCTTGTGCTTTTGGAAATCTGTTCTTTCCCATTTGTGTTTTGTTTATCCTATTTCCGTTGTGTTTTGTGTGCTATTGCAGTGTTTTTTTTAAATCTTTTATATTTTAAGTTCATCTGGATGTAGCATAACCAGTATATTTGCATTATGATGATTGTTCAGTGGTTATATATGCATATTAACAATCATGAAACTGACCTAACAGCCCATTGTTAGTCTCTAGTACAATTTTCGATCATTATGCAGATGTACTGTTTATCAGGCTGGGAAAACCTGCAGTCAGCTGAGACTGAAGAAGTCACATGGCTGAGTGTAAAAGTCCAGATGAGTCCAGATGAACAAAATCAGCTTTCTGGAATTTCCTTACCTACACGAGCATTCATCAGGTGATATGTAGTGGGTGTTTTCTTGGCACACATTGGGCCCCTCAGTACCATAGTTGTTTAAACACCACAGACTGCCTAAGTATTTTTGCTGACTATGTCCATCCCTTCCAGCATAATAACAAACCATAGCACAAATCATCTCAAGCTGGTTTCTAGATCATCACAATGAGTTCACTGTACTCAAATGATCTCCACAGTCACCAGCTCTCGATCCCATAAGGCGTCTTCGGGATGTGGTGGGATAAGAGATTTAAATCATGGATGTGCAGCTGACACATCTGCAGCAGCTGTGTGTTGCTATCATTTCAACATGGACAGAAATCTCAGAGGAATCATTTTGGCACCTTGTTGAATCTATGCCACGTAATACAGTGTCTGGTGAGTGTACAATGTGATCATTTTTAATGACGCTCTGCAGCACAGTAGATTCTTGTTGTGAAGCTCCACAATGACTAAACTTTAGATGCTGAATACCCTAAAACGTTCCACATTTCTGCATATATCTTAAATAGAAGTTCCTAAAGACGATCTTAATGCTAAATGTCAAAGAATTACGGAAACACATTGATGGAGAATTACTAAGCTACATTTAAAGACACTGAAAAATCAACCTCAACAATCTAATGTGTGAATTTTTAACTATAATCATAGAATATTAACTTCCTCTTAGATTGCGAAATTCTCCAGACTGACTATATGACAAGTGGAAAGTTATAATATTAATGTTTAACTGAATTGATGTGACGCATTTGTGTTTACACGTTTAGCAATTTCAGTTAACAGTGGTGTGCTTTACTGACGGGGAGTTTTTTTCAGCTTTCCAGTGACGGGCAGATCGCCTCATTACAGTAGCAGTTGTGGGATGAATGCAAAGGTTGAAGTTACAAATAAGTGTCTTTAATGACTTGGAAATGTTTAATCTATTATGCATCGTATTGCTGCACAAGTCACTGCATTCCTCTCTGGAAAAATGAGGCAACAGAACATTTAGATGCCCTGCCTATGGTAATGCTATCGTGATAATTGGATCTTATTTCCTAAGTGCATTCAAGTCTTCTTGTAAGAGATTGTCAGTTTAACTGATTGGAATTAATCAACTCAGAAGCCCAAGCCTCCCTTTAAAGGTTCCCCAATAACCCCATAGTTTTATGGATGAGATTACTGTCAGCTTTGAAGCCACAAAAGCAGCATTTGTTTAACCATTGTTTTTATGATCTTTTGTTCTGACGCACTTTGTGATCTTTATCTTGAAAGGAAATTTTAGTCACTTACTTACTTTACACTTGTGCACACCTGAACTTATCAGTTAACCTGCAGATGATATGATTGTGCACATGTCCCATGATTTCTGGGAGTCAGGGCTTTTGGCCCATCTGAGAGAAAACAAGAAGGGGTCAGATCTGTCACTGGAGATTGATATCTGTGTTAGTGTTGCGTGAAGGTATGCTACACTCTGTTTCTGACTGTTCCTCTTCTCCCACTCTGTATGTTACGCAACAACAGAGGAAAAGTACCCGTCCCAGTGTCAGGTATCAGTGAGCTGCTGTACGTCTGCTCTCATTTTATTCGGCCTCACACAAAACATTGTGCAAGATTACTTCCAAGAACTGGAGTACAACATGGAGCTGTTTTGATCCACCCAGACTGACACGAGGAAGAGATTTATGTTCTGGAGGGAGTGCACGGTTAAATTTGTTCATGCACTCGTGCTCCAGCACACAAACACACACTTGTGAATATACAGCGCGTGCAAGGCGAGCAGAGCAAGAGCTATAACGCTTTCCTTCCTGTGCTGAAAATTGCTACTGGGCAATATGAACTGTCAATAGAAAATCTTCTTCTGCACATCACTTGTGAAATATATGAACTTCTAATCTTCTCTTCTGAAAATTAAGTGAAGACAAGGACACAGAGAGTGTGTGGAGCCTCACCAAGCTTTATTTACATGCGCACTATTTCTTATACAAACTTCAAAATTCAAAATGTAATACACAGGAAAATACCCACTAACATTAAGTTGAGAATAAGCAAGATTAATAAAGAGCAAAAGTTCAAAGGGAAAAGTTCAGAGTGTGTATGAAAGGGAGCTGGCCTGGGCTTCTTAACAAGGATGGAAGGACTCATAAGGAGATAATATAAAGAAAATGTCCAAGAGGTGATTAAGGTTTCTAGTGGTATGTGTCTATTTTTGCTTTTCTCAGCTTTAAACCAGCATATTTTGTTCTGCGCGTGTGTGTCGAGCATCAGAGGAGGTCATCTGTGCCTGAATAAAGCAGTGGTTTTGTGAAAGGCCTGCTCAGCTAGGACTACGAGAGAACGATCCTCCCAAAGAGTCGATGCATTTTTACACCGAGCCGAGTGCACATAATGTTAGGAACGCCTTTTAGATTTGATATTTCCCAAATTGATAAGAGCTCTTTTCAAAGATGACTGCGTTCCCCGGATTTCACTTTGCCTGTCGTCTTCACAGGAGTAAGTAATTTTAAGTACAGACAGTGTAGATGAATTCAAATGCTTAACAGTTCAGGGGATGGCTCAGGAGTCCCCCTGACAACAGAAAAGACAGATAGTGTTCTGGAAATTTTAGATGTAGCAAGGTGTTGGTAATTCCAGCTTGCTGACATTTTCACTACGTCAGTGTAATGGGTTTGTAATAATATTAATAATATCGGAGGATGGTGCAAGTGCTCCTCTTTAAGCCCTGATTATTACTTTTTTATTTTTTTTTTTAAAAAGGAACAGAGTGTTTTAGCACTAAAAACACAGTGTTCCTCTCAGGTTGAGAAAGGTCCAGCTAGCTCATGCGCTAAACCTCAGTTAGTACAACAGACCATTCTAGCCAACCATGCACACCCACTCCTCCTTCCTTCCTTAGCTTCAAAGAGATATACACGAATCTGTACACTGATACACATGACAGGGAATACACTTCATGTCACTGCCCCCAAATGGAGAAGGGGTCTCCAGACGCTACAACAATGGTGCCTTCCACCATTTCCAAAATCTGGTTCAACAATTAAAATTGCTGGTAACAGTTTTCCCTCCTTACCCGGCGCATGATGTATTTGCTATTTCTTCAAATTCAGAGGTATGACAAACCCCAAGGGTCAAGTACTACATGAGCATATAAGGACATACAGCGAGTAAATATGCATTTCACACGGTTCATAATGCATAAATACATACATGCATACAGTCGGCTGTTCTGTATGCACCGCGAGGAGCTACAAACCCTCGTGAGATTAATTCAGTTGAAATAAAACTCCATCGATAAACACGTACACACGTTAACATGTATTTAGGAGATACAGGAAGTCACCTGCAGGAGCACCAGGCGTGTCCACGAGGGGATCTGTGTGTGTGTGTGTGTGTCAAGAGTCAAACAAGAGGAGAAAAAAGCTATGACAACAAAACCAAAAAACAACAGACTGTGTGAAGTAATAATCCTGACATTTATCGTCCTTCTAATTCTTCATCCTGGTGGCCAAAAGTTCACAGGTTACAAGTTCAGAAACACAAAGAAAATATGTCCCTCCCCCCCCCCCAAGAAACGTTAAAATACTACTCGACTGTGACTTGACGTTTCTTAAATGGAAAGCCTTCCTTCCTCACCCCCTGAGTGATTCTGTATATGCATAACAAGCCCCACAATCTCACGACAAGAAACCAGCAGAGCTTAACATGGATCCCTGCTATTTTTTGCTTTTTTTTTCTTTTTTTTCCTGTGTGTGTGTGTGTATTTTAAGTGTGTGCATAAATGTGTGTGCTGTCATTTGGCTGCCAGCATATCCTACTGTTTATTTCAAGTAATTTGGCAATATACAGAGATAGCTTATTGTTTTAATCAAGAAACAAATGGCTTCTAGAGGAATGAGCCTATAAAAGAAAAAAAAAAGACAACAACCTTCTCCCTTTGCTCAAACTTATCATGCTACAAGTGGCCGCAGCTCTAGGCTTCTGTGGGTTTTGGGTAAAAACAGAAAAAAAAAAAGAACAGAAAATATGCACAGCTTTCTCTCGGGACAGGATTAAACACTGTTTATATAGCACCTGTTGTGGTGTGGAAATGTTCACAACCCTAGGACACAGGTTTTTGTTTTGGCTACATCGAATGCTGTGATAAATGACCTCAACAGAACTCATCAGAAGTTAGGAAAGCAATGAGAAGACATACAAGATCTTTTCCCTCTTGAATTTTTTACCTGCCCTGCACTATTCTGTACCAGAAGTTTTCTTCCTCTAGTCTTTTGATATATACAAGGATAAAACAAAAGCTGTAGCAATCGTCTAATCATAATATAACCCTTAGTATGCTGCTGTTATTTCAAAGTCATGCATCATATAATATAGAAAACAGCAAGTGCATTGTGTTAAATTGAGGAATTTAAACTTCTGGGATTTTGGAGATTTCGCAATCTGGGGCAACGTTTCAGTTTGTCTACACATGGGTTTGCATGGACTGAATAAGTGGACACTCAGTGAGTACGACACTCCCATTTCCACCTTTTCATTTCACCAGTACACTGACTCTTTCTCTACAGACATTTTTGATTAAGAAACAAATATGATAAAACAGGAACTCAAAAAACAACAACAACAACAACATATGACATTTAAAATTACTTAGAACAGTGGGAATTTCTTTTTCAGTATTACACGTCTCAGGAAACCACTGGATCTGATTTACACCACAACATGTCTTGTTTTTTTTTTCTCTTTACACTTCAGTGGGAACACCTGCACCATGCTCTCCTTCGATTCTTTGCTTGCCATTTAGTCCTCAATTTCCACCTGAAGACCCCTTTTTGATAAGCAGTGTCTCTTTGATATCAGCAGACTGGGCGTCAAAGGAAAATTGCATAATTCTAAGATTTGTGAGTTTCTTGTGATTGTTAGATGTAGCTTTTGTTTTTGCTGTTGTTGTTTCACAAGAAGCTTTGAGGGCTCGTGTGCAGCATCTCTCGAGTCTGCAGGATCGTCCGTGGTTCACCAGTGTGGGAGCGAAGGTAAAGCTCTCAAGAGGAAGTCTTCTTCTGTAAACACAGGGTTGGTTATTTTACATTGTGCTGATGGCAGGTTTGGCAAAAAGGATGTTGTGTGTCCGATCTTCTCTTGCACCACACAGGTCAGACCTGGAATGAAAAAAATATGATTATCTTTTTGTGTTCGTAAGAATGAAAATCTTTTCCCTTCTCGAGGTTTTAAGTCACATTTTTGAATAAGTAGATTGGCAAATGTCACTGGCTCATATTAACAACAAATTTCTGTTCACTGCTGGTTATTTGCAGCTGCAAGCTAAGTGCTTAAAGCTACCACTTCTGCATATGTTTCATAATAAATGCATTTGAATATGAATTATTAAATCCATGAATTATTCCTAAAGTCCTGATCAAGTCCTCATCACATACTTCCTAGAAACCCAAGAAACCAGTGGTTGACTGACATTTCTTCAGCAATGTGCACATGACATCATGACATCACTGGAGAAACCTCAATTGAAGTTTATGGGACAATTACTTCTTCTCACTCTAATTAAGACCTCAGTAAACGTTTTGCTGGTGAATTTATGGTCTCAGTCATATTTAATTAAGCATGATGTTCATTTCATAAATGGTAACAATAAATTGAAACAAATGAATCGAATGTATCTGGGCAAGTCTTCCTTGTGGTAGACAAGTTGCTACTGTTTGAGTATGCAGCTTTACTGGGTTCTTGGTCATATTCAACCCTCACTCACGACTATAGGATTTAAAAAAATTGATGATAATGGCCAAAATTCCCAATTCAAAGCTGCGAAACAATATCTTCAATGTCACAACATCATGGCAGCTATTTTCATCTTTTACAGACCAAATACTTATTTCACTCATGACAAGTAGATCAATTTATAACTTTTATGGGTGATACTATTTCTCTGTCAATCAATTGAAACAACCTTTAAAATAGACACTGCTTATTTCTTTATAAGTGAGCAAACTTACAAATTCAGCAGGGGGTCAAATAATTATTTCCCCAAAATGTATATGCAGTCCACATCCTTATTAAAAACATATAACATGTAAGGAAAAAAACTGCTGGAGAAGTTTTTTTTATTGTGTCAATGTGATTTAGGAAGAACAATTAAGGTTGAAGTGGTTCAATAAAGAAAAAAACCCAGTAATTTTGTTCTGTGAAGTCCTTTCTTGACTCCTGTTATTATCACATCATCTTAGTGCTTTTGTCTAAGTCTGTCTCTATTCATGACAAAAATAACTCTACAACCCTACTGTGAGCATGACGTGTACTACACCAAATTTTACAGAGTTTTTTTCAGGAAAAAACAACAACTAATTAGCTCATACATATAATTCCCCATTAGATACTTCAAAACAAACAACACTTCAATTTACATACCTGCTCTGCTCCCACCGTCTCAGCCGGGTACCCAGCTCTGAGAGGTCTGCTTGGTGTTTGTGAAGTTGCTGACTCCATTCATGTTGGCAAGAGAGTCAAAGTTAAAATCCAGGCCATCTGCATCCATAAGATCATTCCTGATGATGGAGTCCATGTCGCATTCCAGGCTGCCATTGAATATGTCCAGGTCCAGATCTGTGGGGAAACGATCCGGATAGTTCCCTCCATTGCTGCTAACTGTCCCATTCAGGAAGATTGAGGTGTCAATCTGCATGGAGGAAGACCCATTTCCTCCCAGGGGTGAGAGCAGGAGCTGCTGTTTGGCATTAGCCAGAGTGTTAGCCTCATTCACTAGGTTCAAGCCTCCATTTATAGACCTCAGAGAGCTGTGATTGTGGTTGTTACTTCGCAGCATCTCTTGTTGGTTGCTTTGAAGTCCTCCAGTTGTCCCAAAAGTCATGACAGGATCATTGCGGAGCATGAGGCCACGGCGGGAGTTCTGGGAAACGAGGGCAGCTGCACTGGCCTGTGACATCAATGGATCTGACTGGGTCATCATTACATCACTATGGTTGTGACTGTCAGAGTTGAGCAAGTCTTGTAGTGTCTGGGTGCCAAAGCGGGTTGTGCTGATGCTGGAGAAGGACGTTTGCTTGTTCTCCTGGATGGTCTGCATGGGGGACGAACGCAGAGAGGAGCCCGCCGTGTGGGGCCCGAAGATGGAGTTACTGTAGCTAGCACTTCCATTAGAAGAAGAATTGGAGGATGGAGAGGAAGTGGAGGAAGGTGAGGCTATCCCATTGGGTTTGGACCCAAAACTGAAACCTGAGGAACCATTTGGTGCAGTCTGGCTGGAAGTGGTTGGCACCATGCTGATGTTCTCCAGGAACTCATCCATTATGTCATCTGTGAGTCCATCATTCAGATTCATTGTACCCGCCAGGTCCGCCAAACGGGGCAGCTCAGTCGGCACAGCCTTCCCATTCGTCTTGGCGTTCCCAGGAGACAGTGTTCTGCCAGGACTGGAGTAGAGCATAGGCGAGAGAGGCGGCTCGTCATCAGGCACCTCGTCTAGCTCGGGGTTGGCCAGAATAGGTGAGAGGCGGCCACTCACTGTGCTGGCATTGGAGTTTGTGCGAGAGCGGAAGTCTGTCCAAGCATCCAGCTCCTCGCTGCTGCGTGAGGTCGGGCTTCCAGGCCACTTAGAGAGACCTGAAGGACTGTCCGCACCACCTTCACCAGCTGCAGCAGCTGCAGCCTGCAGGGCTGCCTTCTTCTTGGCAGCACGGCCGCGGGCAGACTTGGTGTACTTGTTGCTGTTGTCCATGGAGACTGCCCGGCGCCGTGGAGCCTTACCACCCTTTCCTCCTTCTGGATTGATCATCCACCAAGAACTCTTTCCTGTTCCCTCATTTTGGACACGGATGAAACGACTGTGGAGGGATAAGTTGTGTCGGATGGAATTCTGTAACACAAAACAGAGAAGAAGACTCCGCTGAGTGCTGTGTGGAAAATACTTTTTGCGACAATTACTCAAACTCTGCCTGTCACCAGTATGGATTTGTATCCATTCTTCTTTTTGCCAGTGCAATATTCAATGAAAACCTCTCATTAAGTTCAACAACACTGATCCATAAACCACCCACGAACGCTCATTCTGCAGTCACGTAAACAGTTCTTCTCAGTGACTAGACGTACAAACAGCAAAAGCCTATTGTTTCAATTGTTGATCCACTAAATATAGACAGGCTCACATTAACATTGTGCACCACTTAGCGCTGATGTCTGCATTGTTCCCGTTGTAGCTTTTGTGTTGTGGGCATAAAAGAGAAAAGAGAGAGACAGTGTTCTAAAAATCAAGCCTCCTCAATAATGAATGACACATACAAAGAGCCTCTATATGTCAGATCATGTGTGTTTGTGTGTGACTGTTTGTCTTGGCTGGTGTGTATTGATTAGCTCTGAGCTCTTTCCTTGTGAGAGGCCAAAAGGCCCACTGTGGGGCAACTTTTTCACATGACAGTCCCTGCCAGTGATCAAGAGTTTCATTCACAACACAGAGACGTACGCGCGCATTAAAGGCCCAAACGACTACATAACAACCCTGTTGAAATGCTTGTTGTCTTGCCGCTGACTATGTTAGCATTAATAGTTAGCAGGCGTACATTTGTTCGTGCTTCACATTGTGCAGAGACTTTCACCACACTTGCAATCATTGTCGAGCTACTTTCACACGTGCACTGCAGCCCAGAGGTTTTCTAGACATTACCCAGAAACGCAAATGTCAAACTCAGTTGCATCTAACATTAAACACTCTTTACCCTACCAGCTTAACAGTACAAAGTCTGTGTCGTGTACAACCCATCCTTTTTCATAAATAGAGCCAGTAATATGCAGAAGGACCCATGCGATAATGGGTCCTTCTGCACATCTTTTTTCATGCATCTCCCATCACCGTACCCAAACAGAGCATTTCCAGTAGTGAGAAATGTTGTCATGTGCCACATAGGACAAAGGGCAACCTCACTGCTTGTATAGATCTGATCCTCCTGGAGTTCATGTGTAACTTCAGCCTGTTATCTGTCCATAACCTTGGAAATTGTGAATGGTAAAAATGGTATACTTATTAAACTTCATGTTAGAAGTGTAGAAGTGTCAGATTGATTATGTTAGCCAAACTAAAAATGGGTGATACTGAGGTGACTATCTGATATTTCTGGTAGTTTCAGAACACAAAAGACTGAGAGAGTCAGATTGACTTCTTTTGGATGCAATGGCTTGGGTTATAGTTAAACCACAAGATAAGAGTCAAAGGCCAGTAACAGATGACACAGCTTGATAAAACTGGGATACTATTTAAACATGAGAAGCTCTTGCAAGTTTTATTGATGTGTGTCATTATGAGTTTCCATTTGCACAATAGCAAAGATTCACATGCCTTGTTTACTTTAGAGAAGTCTGTTCACTTCAGTACTCTTTTCAATAATTGATTAATGCAGCTTAAACTGAGGATGGCATTGTGTAAACGCAGTAATTTAAGGCTTGAAACTCCAACGTGATCCCTAAATTACAAACATGTTCTTATCCATCTGGACATCCACCCCCCCTTCCGGCCATCGCACACATGCTCCCACACAACACACACGCTGCCATCTGGTTACATAACAGGACATCATTTCATGGATCTTTTTATGACAGGATAACAATGTGTACACACAGCCATAGTCTCAAATTTCAACTCACAGTAACACCATTAGGAGTCTTAAAAAAAAAAACATGCATTTTAATGAAAAATAATTCTGTTCTGGATCACTAACTTATATGTTTATAACCTTGCCTCTAGCATTAATTACACTTTCCCCGTCTTCTCAATTTATTGCAGGCTTTGCTGAATTAATTATTTTGCCTCAGTCTCCTTCTTTTTCCACATCCCCTCCTTCTTCCGCAGTTTCTGTTGTTTCACAAACACATAGCTCTTATGGGCCCTGTGGGACTCTGGGGCTATGCTATATCCTCCCATATAAACAACCCAACCGCCATCCACAACATGCACGCAATTTTCCCCTCTCCTTTTACCTCTTATGTATATTTTTACTCATAAAGACGGAACAGACTTCTGGGTTCAAACCAGCGAGAACCAACATCTTCTCGTTTTTGTGGGAATCACAATATTGTTTTCCACGAAGCAGCACCGTCTTTACCGGGCAACAGTTTACAGGCAATTTGGTCAGGACTGTTATTCTGGTCAAAGGCAGTTCAGTCAGAGAGGAGAGAGAATGGGTTTAAGTTACATTTCTGAATGCTGTGTTGGCAGAGCAAGATCTCTGGGGCCAAACTGAACCCATGACCCTGTGTGAGTGTTTGCATATTTGAGCGCGTACTATGGGTGCGGTTGTGATAGTTATATGAAAACGCTCCTAAATGGTTTGCAACTGTTATGCAAAAACTTGTTTCTGTTGGAGCGTATGCTTCTCCCGACCCTTGCTATGCATTGCATAGAATCATGAATGATGCGAACATATTTCTCAATTGTGCACCGTGTATTCTGCAGTGAGGTAAGAGGGGAATAAATACTAGAGAGACCAGTGTTTATCCTCTGCCGGCATCTCTCGAGGCATGACGTATTGCTGCTTTATTACAGAACACACACGTACATAAATGTTTCCATCTGCCAAGAAGTTATAAATAATGGCAGGGGATCGGCTTTGTAAAGGAAAAATAAAAACTTTGGCGGGATGAATAATAGGAGAATTTCTTAAAAAACAGAGTTTCTTTATCCATCTGGTGTAAACATTCACCTGCCAGCGCCTGATACTTCATCAGTCCTTCTCCCTCGAAAGCCACTTGTTTAATCCATCTCTTTTTTTGTGCCATTGGTCGTTTCCTTCAAATGTCAAGTGTGATATTTCATAACTTTGTGTGACGGGCAAGTGATAAAAGCAAGCAGGGCATCTGCAACCGCAGCGTGGACACTCATCGGAAGAAAAGAAAATTTGGATCCATGTGAAAGGGAGGATAAGAACATGATGATTACAAGATGAAAGAATGAATAATGTGCATGCTGTCAGTACAATGTGTGATAAACTAGTAGAAGCAAGCCCTCCCACATACTTTTCCTCACAAACTGCACTGATCACCACTTTTATTCTGGAGATTTCAAGGATTTCCTAGACACAGTTTTCCTTGTTTTTTTTTTAAATTTGCCTTGAGCACCACAATCCGAACTGTGCATAGATGCAGCACTGCCTGCGGTTTAGTACATGGAAAGTATGTTGTTTTCTGATTTTGGTGGCCTGACCTTTTAACCGTTTAAAACATTTTTTACTTCGCATTTCTTGCAGACATTCAGCCTGTCGTGCAAACCACAACATCTCATTTCTGTCTGCTGTGATTCTTCTACTGCATTTAATGACACACCCAGCATATTGTTGAAATTTCCATGAGTTCATTAAACTTAATATAAAATATAAAACATAGGAAAAACTCTTAAGACACATATGGTGAGCCCAAACCAAAGTCCTGGAGCTTAAATTTAAAACCCACCTCCTCCTGCCCATCATAAGCTTAAATTTCCCGTCATTACTGACATGCACTCACTGGCCACTTCTTTAAGTACACCAGTTCAACTGATTGTTAGTGCAAATATCGAATTAGCCAATCATACGCTGGGATTTTCCCACACAATCATCTCTAGGGTTTACAGAAAATGGTCTGGAAAAAGAGAAAAGGCAAAAAATGTCTTGTTCCTGTCAGGTGTGACGTGGGATTGCCATCATGGATGTGCAGCCTACATATCTGCATATCTGTGTGATGCTATCATGTAAATATGGACCAAAATCTCTGAGGAATGTTTCCAGCACCTTGTTGAATCTATGTCAAAAGACTTAATGTAGCCTGAGAGTAGATTTCAAAAATGTGATCATATCTCTTACTTTGAAGCGACTTCCTTTTATTTATTTATTTTTAAATGTGCCTGATGGTTACCACCCCCAAACTATTAAAGTTGTTTCATTTGCTGAAAATTTGCACGTTAAGAATTTATGTGTGAACATGGTAAAGTCACAGTGTGAGCTGAATACTGTATGCATACTGCTGTAGCTCCTTTGGGGTATTCCCATTAATAAAAACAGCTCACTGAGACAGCAGCTCTGATTCATAGCTCCTACTATGCAGCCACGGCAGCTAAATAACGCACATACACACCTACAAACAGCAACAAAAACATTCCAACGCAGAATGAAACTGCTGATACTATCCAGGTAACTTTCGGGACTTTTTTCTTTTTAAATTCTTTCTTTCTTCAGACCTCCTCTTATTTCTCTCTCAGGTGAGCTTTAATTTCTGAGACTTGAAGTTTAGCAGGAGGGCCCTGTCACAAAGGCAGACAAATTGATTTTTTTTTTTAACTCAACCTTGCTTTTCATTTCTTGAAAAGAAAAAAAGACTTCTTCAAAGATGTAGATGACATTTTAGCATTGTTGAGAGTTACTTTAGCATCCGTAGTACTCTCATACCTGTTGGTTAAATAGGACGTGACAGCCAGACTGTGGTTATCTTTACACGGCACAAAGAGTGGAACGTTGGCAGCGACGACAAAAACTTGAATTATAATCGTGATTCAGTTGTGCTTGCAGATTTTGTTAGCCTCACAAAGAGCCATCCTAGCAATTTAAACACTCCTGAGCTAAACAAACCTCCAAGTTAGCCATAGCTTTATATTTAGACAGGCATAAGTGTGGCTCGAAAAGCTTTAATCATTTAATTTGAAACTGATAACAGACACAGATTGCATCAACATCTCATTTGATATTTAAAATAAAGTGCTCTTTCTAATTATGTTTTCTCTGACTCACCTCTGCTCACCTAGATAATGCAGGTTCAGCTATCAACTGTTTGGCAGACCGGTTATCCAGGTTTAAAAGCCAACTAACTCAGAGTAGCCAGATAAAGTTGAATTTTCTTGGTGAGACAGGCCCCAGCTGGGTGTGTGTGCGTGTGTGTGCGCACCAGCTGCAGCTAAAACGTAGGAACACATAGGCCTTTTTGTCTGTCAGCAACATGTGGGAACAATTAATCACTGTCAGCAACCACGCTAGGAATCTCCCTCCCTGCTTTCGCTCAATCCTCAAATTTTTGAAGGTGGGTCAGTGAATGCATAGAGTATTTTTGCATTTATGCAAAACTGATTTGCCGGAGGTGCAGGTGTGTTATAGACACAATGAAGTTTTTAAACAAAGAAGGGGATTGTAAGTGCACTCGGGAAATTTAGACTGATGTATAGGCAAAATGTCGTGTTTTAAATGCAAAGAAAGAAACGACCGAAAAGTCATTTAAAAGCAGATTTCTCTGATTGGTTCAAACGATCCTGGGAGCGCTTTGTAATTGGTTGTTGCAGTAGCAGTGGTGATTGGTGGAGTGAAATTGCTTTATGTAGCCAGGCAGTACAGAAAAGGGAGGGTCTACGTGGTGTTGCAAGTGTATTTCATCACCCAGCTACAGCACATATTTAAACTCCAATGTATGAACTGGGTCAGTTTCACTTTGCCTTGTACTCTGTGTTCGTTTGAGAGAAGTGTGGACACAAGAGAGTGTTCATGTGAAGGTGAAAAAGGTGTGAGGGGGCAAGGAGGACGCAGCTTTTCATGTATGCAGGAAAGAGTTGTGTCATGAGGTTATAGTGTCATGGAGTCATTAGAGAGCACTGAGTCAAATGTGCTTTGAGGTTGCACTTTTCACCCCATACATCTTACAACTCCACCCCTCTTGTCCTGCTTCCACCTCCCTGATTGGACAAACTGTGTGACCTGAGCCTCACACCTATGGTGTACTTAACCATCAACTGGTACACTGTGCATGTTTTCGAGAGCCCTAGACAAATACAACTTTATCAGCCATTATGTAAACCAGCACTGATCTGAGACCAGTGTCAACAGAGACTGCTGCAGGGTCAAGTGTACAACTATCACAAAATTAGCTACTATTTCAGATCAGGGAGTGATATATGGATAAGTCTTGGCTTCCCCTGAAGTTTGCGTCTTTACAGAGTGCAAATAAGATTACATTTGTGCAAACAGATGGTAGACAGCTTGCTGGCAAATGTACAACAGATATGACCATAAAATGTTTCTGAGGCAAACGCAAGGGACAAAGAGGTCTTATTTAGATATGATAACTCTGAACGTCATAGTTTTTATGATTCCTCTGTTCTCTTACAATTCTGCTATGTTTATGATTTACACTAACCTTTCTATAATGATCCTATTCATTCTTACTGCATGAATTTACTGGGTTTCTATTATTTAAAATTGCAGCTTGTTAGCAAGCTGTATTTGCAGAGTGGTGCACTTTACTTTGTTGTGCAAAATTTGCAGTAAAAGTGGATGCCAGTGCAGACTTTAAGAAGTCACTCACTCAAAAATGCTTCGCAGCAGGTCTGAGTTGAACCTCATGGCTGCTGGACTCCACCAGGGCTATTCTTTGACACCCATTCTGTTCACAACTTTTATGGAAAAAACGTTCTAAGCCTAGCCAAGCAGTGGAGGCTTTCCACTTTGGTGGCCTTGGGATCACATCTCTGCTTTTTTGCAGATGATGTGGTTCTTTTGGGTTCATCAAGTAGTGATCTCCAGCTCGCACCGGGGTGGTTCGCAGGTGACTGTGGTGGGAATGAGAATTAGTACCTCCAGGTTTGAGGCTACGGTTCATTAGTGACAGGAGAGTGGAGGGGGAGGACAGACAGACTGTTGTGGCATCAGAAGTTGATCTGCATTCCTACCCTCAACTACAGCCATGAGCTTTGGATAGTAACCAAAAAAACCCCAAAAGAAATCTCAGATACAAGCAGCATCTTGAGGGCATTCTAGCAAGACTCCTTCTGAATGCAGGGAGTTTTGAGCATGAGTAGACTGTAGGGCAGATCCAGGACACGTGGTGAGACTGCATAACTTGGCTGGACAGTGTTCCCTTGGAAGAATTGGAAGAGGTGCACGGGGAGAGCCAGAAAAAGGGCAAAAAATGGATGGATGGATGGATGGAATTTGGCTTTTAAGGAGTGCAAGATAATGTAATGTAGAACTCACTACTATCCATCCTTCTGGTTCTGGGTCATGTGATGTTATGTAACAACTTGGACGAATTGAGGAGAGTCATGTGTAAAAAAAAAAAAAAAGAAGTCATTTGTGCAAACATATATATAAAACACACATTCTCGCATGAACAGCTAATCTGAGTGTGTAAGATGTGGCCGAGAGCACTGAAAGCGTAGCCAGGTAACGTCAGACAGAGGTGAAGACGACACGCAGGTCTTTGACACGTAGATGGCGGATTATAAATAAACTGCCCTGCTGGTCTGTGCTAACACTCCCCGAGAGGGGACGATTATTTATACTGTGACCCTTCACAAACACACACACGCTCACATAAACACACACACACACATACACTCGGCCCAGGTTCCAGCTGCCCTGAGCTCTGGACCTCAGACAGAACATTCCATTCTCTTCAATCATATGTGCGTTTCCTGGCCAGAGGCTGGGTGTCTCTCCGAGCTTGTGTGTGTGTTTAAGTTTCCTTTATGTGTGTGTGTGCTGAAGAGGGATCTGGTGCTTACTGGTAGGATCCTCATCGTGCTTATAGTTCCTTTGTACAGTTTGTTAATTCGGTTAACTAAGGCACACACAAACAAAACTTAAGTGTCATTTAAGGTAAAAAATTTAATTTTGACAAAAAAAACTTACATCTTTAAAACAACTTTAAAACCTGACTCACATGTCACAATGTAAACGGGAGCAACAAAAATGCACAAATGCTGTTTTCCACAATTGTGACCCGATTAAACCAAAAGATAAGAAGCTACTGACATCGCAAATGCCTTACTAATGTAATATTAACCTCTCTCTCTTTCTCACCGCTTCCGATTCGTCTCCTTCGCTCTCTTTTCTGTCTGTTTTTAACTGAATAATGTGTAAGGCCCCATGCTCAAAGAGCTCCTTGTTTACTCTGACATTTCCTCCAATCACTTTGCCTGAGTCGGGGGGAGTTGGCTCACCCATCCCACTTCAAACGACCAATCAGTGTAGATCATGCAAAGGTAATGGTTAGTCATGTTACCTTGCCTAGGCTTCACTGGGTCAGTGTGTTTTTATCAGTGCTGGGGCTATAGAAACCTCAGCACACGCACACAAACGAGCGCGTACACACAAACACAGAGCAACTGGTGGGGTCAGGGATACATCCCGGAAGAAGCAATAAAAAAAATCTTATTTCTGACATCAGCACACAAAGAAACATGAGCTTGCGAGACATATGTAGCTGTACATTAACCAACATGTTGTTCATTACAGCTCAGAACAGTGTGTGTAGTCTTTGCTCTGGGACAACACAGGACATCCCTGCTGGGTTTTATCAACCCGAGTTCCAGGACACGGCGTCCTAAAGCTACAGAGCAAGTGCGCCTGCCAAGAACATATACGCACACGCACGCACATGCAAATACACACCCACGCACATTACACACACACACACACACACACACACACACACACCCACACACACACACACACAACTAAGACAAAGATGACTTCTTCAGACACAGAAGGAGAAACAGGCTTGCAAGAGAGAGTCTGAGTGCAAAGCTGTGTGCATCCAAAATCAGGAACAAATCTCTCGTATCCGTGCTGTTTTGTTTCGTAAGAATTCAAGCTGTGCTACTGCTAAAAGCTGCGCATGCAAGTGAACTTGCACATGGATCAGTCAACCCATACAGATAACTTTCTATTCCAATATTAATCGAGCCTAGCTGTTAAATCCCTGTTATATTAATGCCAACTTGAGCTCTTTTAAGCTCCTTCAGTCTAAACATAAAAATGTACCAGGCACTTAATGAAGCAAGGACCAGACATCTGCCAGTGTTTTGTAAAGAGAACCAGAGTTAAAAAAAAGAAAAGAAAAAAAAAGCTTTTAATATATTTGACGATAAGCTGCTGTTAGATTCAAAATACATTTGCTTTGTGGAGTTGTTTGGGTTTTTCTCTGGCCGTTCTACCCTGGCTTTGGGATGACGCTGTGGTGACTCTCGGCCTGCCCTTTTTAAGAACTTGAACGATTTCATCAACAGACATCTAAAAATAGCGAGAGACCAGAGGGCGAGCCTGCCAGTGATGATAATCGTGGCGTGTGAGCGTTGATGACAGAAGAGCCGTTAGAGAAGGAAAACACATTGACGTGTGATGGCGCAAGGTATACCCGAGTACAAAGAGAGAATAGTAAAAAAGACAAGAAAGGCTAACCACCAAATGATCCCAATAGCATGCATTACAGAGCTTTCCTGTGTGAACAGGTGATTAATGAGTCTGTGTGTGTGTTTGAGGGAGAGATAGAAAGTCATTGAGAGAGACTCGAGGAGACAGCGCTAGATAAAGTGTGAAGGAAAAGAGGACAGCCTCAGTATTAAGAGTAGCAGGGTGCCTACATGATTAATTACATCTCTGTGTGATACGAGCAGAGCTGAAGTGCAGAGGGACAAGAGGTGGTGGGGGAGGGAAGGACCAAATCGTATAAAATGATCGGGAAGGGGAATGTTGCCATTCCTGTGGGAAGATATGGTGCAGGTGACAAGGAATACATTTGGGGTATGAGCCTGGCATCTACACCTCGCCACTCAAGACACATTTCAAGGACAATGTAGGAAGACAGTGTGATTTATTTATCGTTCATTTTCAGCACAAGCAACAGCAGGTGAAGGAGTTGACGTTGATCTCTTTCATTAAGTTTCTCAGTGAATGAAACGGAACAAACCACACACCAGCATTATTTACCAATTTCTTTAGTTTAACTTGATTCTGTTTATCAGTAGTGAGTTTATTCTGCCTTACATACTAACACGCAGGCTCATAGGTGCAACTCTGTGGCAGCCCCAAAAAATGGGGGGAAAATTATTTTAATAGTTGAAAGAAAACCAAGAAAAGAAGAACAGGTCAGGTCAGTGGAAAGAAAACAGGAGGGACATTAGTAGGAAGGGAGGGTGAGGAGACATTCATGACGTTTTAACGTGCACCGCTTAGGTGAGGGGTCGACTGAGGTTTGCCGCCTCCTTTAACACCCCTCTTCCCTGTGTGCATAGCGGTATTTTCACTGAGGACTTGTCTGAGCTCTGTACAGAACAAAATGTTTTTAGCTAAACTGAGGACACAGAGTGGCTTATGAATTACTCTGAGGGTCTGTGAAAGATTTATGAAAGAACTGCGCACCCTGATTTTTCTCAGCAAAAAAAAAAAAAAAATACAAAGAAGAACTGAAGTACAGAGAAGATTCCCCCACTCTTGACACTGTGGATTTTTCTTAGTAACTAAAAATAATTTCTAATATTGTCATTTATTATTTCTGCTCTACAAATGTTTTCCTTGTGACTTCTGTTTTTTCTTTTCACAGAGCACCACTCTGTACTATCAAAATAATACATTACTAGTGTCACCAGATGTGTTTTTTAAAAAAGAAGAAAAATCTGAGAAAATCTTTTGTGTATTTCTTATAGTTCCGTGTTTTTCCCCATTTAATCAGTGTATATTAGAAATTTATATCTATAGTATTCTATAGTATGATTTTACGCAATTGTAAGTTGAAAATGTAATTTAATAGCACATGCCCATGGTACAGGATTGTTTGGTCTGTGTTGTTTGGTGGTTGCTCGGCAACACGGCGACGTCACAACACAACATGGATAATTCCAGTTTTGTTAGCTGTCACGAAATCAAGATGTTATTATGCTTTTATAAAGTGTTGTTGATGCGTAGACGCTACAAATTGTTTATTTTTAGCCCGTTTGTGGGTGGTTGCTAGGTAACATGATGATTTCATAATATCTGCTATAGATAAGAACCTTCACGGTGCACGAAGGTGTACCCTTGTGCCAATTTTGGCTGCTGAACTCCTGATTGTGTAACAGGAGTTGGTAAACAAACAGGGATTTTTGTACATTATAGCCTAGCTTGGAATAAGGCAGGAAACTAGCAATAGCTATAAACTCTCACGCAATGTACTGGCACTATTTTAAATGCCATAATTCCTACCAAGTAGAAATTATTATTATTATGACCATCATTATTATAAACATCCTGTTGGATTGTGGACACAGGGTAGGTTTTTCTTCACTTCTCTGTGTCACAAGACAAAAAGGATTGTAGCAATATGAGGCCTGTGACTGTACACTAATAAGAGTTGTAAGAGAACTTAAGTCAAGACCTTGAACTTATGTAACACAAACATTTGCACAAGTCCTGCCAAACTGTCTCACTGTATCTCCTTAGCTGTAATAAATGTATTAAACTTTTCTTTGCCTATTCAAGAGTTCACTTTTCACTGATCTTGCAACAACAATCCAAAACAGACCTTTGCCAGCAAATTTCTAGCTACTTTAGCTGCAATGTGTGTGTGTGTGTGTGTGTGTGCGTGCAACTCTGAGGTGTGTCGTTTCTTTGGCCGAATAGTTCCACAGCACAGGCTGCCTGATGCCTCAGGCTGTAACCCGGTCATGCCTGCGTTTCTATCACTTGCCGTGTGCACTGTAATAACCTCTGAACCTAATAGTTCACTCAGCTGAAGGTGAGCTATGATCTCGTTTGACAGATCACGGCGATAACAATGTTGCACATGATCATGTAACAAAATACTAGTCCACAAATCGAGTTTGACCTCAGTTGTTTGAAACTTGTGACTTGCTGTTCCTTGTTTGTATGTGAGTATTTGCGTTGTGATTGGTGCCTTGGTTGCTGTAGGGGAATTCACATCTGGTCCAGATTATCTTGTGCTGAGTTGAGGCCCTGCTGGTGTTCATGGGGCTCTTCACTCTAATGGTGCTAAAAACAGATACAGTACACACAGCAGACCGCAGGGCACTGATTTCTACCATATGCTGTACCATGACAAACATTTAGAGGATAATTGTGGTTTATTGTAACCCGGCCTTTATTTTTGCAGTTCTGCTTGCTCTAATAATAACATGATGCTGAAATTTGATTTCTGAGAAACGGGAGTGTGTGACACTCATAAAAGGATATCTAGCTCAGCAAGAAAAACAAACAATCAGTCAGTCTGATGGGTCTCAACCCCAGAGGTCAGTCGAACTTATTCTGAACGGGACCCAAAGGTAAATTATGAATTGCAGATTGTAAACACTGAGCTCAGTTTACAGATACCAAGTTAATTCCTTGCAGTTTAACCTCAAAATAGAGTGGTTTAGATAATCCTGCAAAACTCAGTGTGCAACTTGCAGGTGTGCGTTTCTCCACCGTCATGCAATATTTCACACTAACACATAGAAATGAGTGCCAAAGCTACAAGAATACGAGGTTATTAAAGCCAAACCTAAGCCTTTGTGATGACAAAGCATGCTGCAAACTCATTTGTGTTTATTTTTTTATGACTTGTACCAGTTTGGCCAGTCATACTGCAAAAAATGAAAATTTGATTTTTTTTTTTTTTTTAAATCTAATAGGTTGGTTTAACCTCACCTGATCTAACCAACACCTCTGCAACAGAAAGTGTTTCTATTTGACTTCATGAACATTTGAGTGCATGTCCTTGTGTGTGTGTGTTTGTGTGTACTTGAGTGTGTGCCTTCTTCTCTGCTGATGTCAGCACTTTCAGGCCCGTCAGCTCTCTTCCTCCCACACACCAGCTGAGCAGCAGGAGAAAGGGAGCGAGGTGGTGGTGAAGGTCTTTGACATGCATATGCTCACATTGTGGATTTCATGTGTGTTTCAGTGCGAGTGGAGATCCTAAGTAGTGTTAATGACCAACTTTTTTTAATTTTTAAATATGCAATTAGTAGTGTTGCAAAGGGACACAGTTAAGTTTCCTTCTCCATATGCTCTTTAAAGTGCTTTTAAAAGTGAAGAATATCAGTGAACAATTGTGCACCGATATTACAGTGCGGGAAAGATTCCCGTCAGTCATGTTACAGTTTTGGTTGCCTCTGCAAGACAGACAAATCACGCACACACTCTGTTAAAGCACACACCAACCTATGCGTTTTGCCCCAGCAACAATGAGCTTCTTTTTCAGCCCCTCTGGGCTCAAGCCCTCTGAGGAATCACATGACTTCCTGTTTCAAGACAAAAGGAAGGCGAGTTGCAGCTGCCTCAACTCTGACCTGGATTTACAGTTTCTACAAATGCATATTTTCATTTCTGTCGTTTCTAACTGAAAACGTACAAAGTCTGTGATGAAATACCCCAAAAACATGACTACTGAACTCAAAGGTAAAAGAAATAAACAAAATAACAACAACACAAAAATCCAGAACTGGCATCAACTGTCTCTCACTTTGCACTTTGTGTCCTTGTGTAAAACCACAGTTTCCCCCCCTTAATGTACTCCTTTCTTTTCTATTCCGCTTTCATCACTTCCTGTGACAGAGATGCTGAAAAACCTGGTTTCTAGAGCAAAGCAGTTGTTCTATGACCACATAACACACTTCCCCGGTCTCCGTAAGTGCACGGGTTTGCGTGACCGATATAATTATGGCTGATTAAACATCACTGTTTGTGTGGATCACTGCAGTGGAGCTTGTGTGTGTGTATTTGAGCGTGAGCAAACATGAGCTCAGAAGTTTTACGCAGGTCTGTTTGTGTAAGTGATGCAAGCGTCTGTTAAGCTTATTAATTATGAAAAGTAGCTCACGATAGCGTAAACGTGCACGTCCTCTTCACCGATGCACACTTGCATGCACGTTTGTTTCTTACGCACATTATGTGCTGTTAGGTTTGCACATGACCCTACGGATCATATTGCGCAAGCACAGCTTATTTGTGGATTGACAATTTCATAGCGCTAAATCAAGAATGACATGTGAAATTCCTGATCTACCCGAAACAGTGAGTGGTGAAAAACGAAACACTCCGTACGCGTGTTTGTTTTTTTTAACTTTGACATAGGACATGAACTTAAAACCATAGCCACAGACGGGTGTAGTGAGCATCATTCTCAGAAGCACAGTCTCTTCTGTGATTCTTATCTCCACCTCTCTTTCACATCTGCCTACAAGAAAAGCTCAGTTTTAGTTGTTTAAGGGGCTCCTAATTACTGAAAAGAAGGGAAAAAAATCTTGCACAAGGCTGTCCGTTTCTCTTCTTTTAGACCTGTCTGGATTTTATTAAGACTTTCTGGTATGGAAGAGCTATGCTGTGCTTTTATGCAATATTAAAAAATACACAAAAGGAAGTGACAGGGAGTCTGGGGGAATGAGAGCAGACATGCTGAAAAGGTTATGAGCCAGACTGTGATGAATTTTAAATTATGCATTTTTGTCCAAGCGGACCAATCACTCCAATTTTTTTTTAACACCTCATAGAAAGCACAGTGAAAAACAAGTCTTCACTATAAGGAAGACACTTCTGTCATGAAACAAGCAATAAGGAAAATTAAACTTCTTATTTAAGCTTCTCCTTTTTCGCTTGAGTGCCATGGTGACTGTAGTGGAATTTCATTAGCAGAGTTGAAGCAGACTCTATTGTTATCAGGTCTCAGTACTTATTTTGAGCCTAAGAGCAGCGTGAACTTAAATACCCTCTTTCTATATCTTACTATTTGAGGTACAAGTATGGGCGCATGGGTTATGTCGTCTGTCCTAGCTCTCTCACACGCTCATAGCGTAGTTTCCTGCTTCATGCATGGCAGTACTTCTGCTCATTAGTCACAAGGTTTTCTGTGTCATATACACACATATACACATTCTATCTATCTATCTATCTATCTATCTATCTATCTATCTATCTATCTAATCAGTGTCCCTTCACATAACCCTCCCTCTGATCCACACGCAGCACTTTGTATTAATGTTACTTCACTATTAATAGACCACTGATAATTGCACTGCTACCACTTCTGTCTTTCGCGAGTGTTTTTCGTGCAGGGGTGACCAGCAGAAGAAAAACTTGCACTTTTCAGTCGTTGCTACGTCTAAGGTCGGTTGTGAAAATGTGTGCAGCTTGCAGCCGTGACCTCAAGTGATTCTCACAGAAGGCCGGTCTCATCTAAGCTGCTGATCCCATTTCCCATGGCATTAGTGACTCAGTGCACTTCTCCTGACCTCACCTGTTGTAAAAAAAAACAACAAAAAAACAAGAGACTACCTAGTTTGTCTAAGTTCATGCCTAAAGTTTCTTACAGACTAAGCGGTTTGGCAGGGGATAAAAAAAAACATGGAGGGAGGAATAGACGAGCAGAACAGTGTGGCCTAATCTCTTTAATCTACTGTACAGGCTCATGAATGAGTCTCTATCTTTTCCCTCAAACCCTCCTCCCACTTTCATTTTCTTCGTTCTCATTATTTGTCCATCTTCTCCCTAACAGCTCCCCTTTTGTAATGATTTTTCCTCCCATTTTGTTCCTTGTCCTCTCTCTCTTTAATGCTCTCTCATTGCCAGTTTCTGTATTTTCCTGTCATCTCCCGCTTCTTTCTTCGCCTCTCTGAAAGGTCTTTTCTAAGTCAACTCTCACAACAAAAGCTGCATGGTGGCACTGGTTGGCTGTAGGCCAAAACTCTGCTCTTTGCCTCTTTCTCCATGTCTGTGTTGGTGAGCAGCCATCACTCAATCTGCTCTTCATACTCCCCCCTCTCCCAGCTCTCTCCTCCATCCACACCTCTCTTTTTGTTTTTCCTCCCACACGTTCTTCTCTCTGAGGAGGCAGAGTGGGTAGTAATTTCGGGATTTCAAATGTTCTCTTACACACCAACACACACGCACACTGCAAGGTGACTATGGAGCTGTAGGGCTCAGTGCTTCTGAAAGGGGTGTGTCTGGTAATCCTTTAGAGCTTGTGTGCGAAGGCCTTGTAAACCAGAGGGGAAAAAAGGAACAAGAAAGGAAGAGTGGAGAGAAAAAAAATGAGAGAGAAAGAAAGAGCTGACAGGCTTTTGAGCAGAGCAGGCCTCTTTCTATAAGGGGTTCAACACCACAACCTCCACATGGTAATAAAAAAAAAAGCACACGCACATATGGGCTAACAAACCACACTGACCTGAGAGTGTGTGACTCCTTCAAGGAGGACTCTAAATAACAGCACCTTAGAGCTGATTGACAGCGCTTTCACCCAAATGCAAACATGCACACAGTAATGAAAGGCTTGCTTAGGTTTGCTTACAAATGCTAGTCATGCAACAGGTCCACGGAGCTTCAGACAGCAACCATGGAAGGGAGGAAGAAGTAAGAGACTAGAAGTCTTGTAAAGTAGGCCAAAAAAAAACCCCTAACCAAGAAAAAAAGAAGTAAACAAGTGACGGGGGGAAAAAGTGGTTTTAGGTGTCTGCTGTGCAACGCCAAACCAAAATCCTTCGTGTGAGTTTTACCCATCTGAACCTACATGCTGACCTTGCAGCAGTAGCTGTGTTGTGGCACATGCAGTCAGCAGGCACCGGCAAGTGACAGAAATAAGCAGGAGAAAAAGGAAGCGGTGGCGTTGCACGAGTCAGTCGATCTGTCAATCGCTTGCCTGGTCACGAGACTGAGGAGGAAGCGAAGAGCTGAACTGGCTAGCGCCGTATCTCTCCGTTGTATAATGTGTATGCATCTTTCTTGTGCGTTAGTGCATATTTGCCTTTAGACATGTTTATGTTTCAAGGCGTGGTTGCGCGCAGTACATTACAGGCTCTGTGGATGCATGTTTTTTTTTCTATCTGTACGCTGCCATATGCCGTCTACTTGGTGAGCAGTGGAGAGGTTAAAAATTTGAGGAGAGGTTAAGCATTTAAATGAGAAAATTTACATAATTTTCAAATCTGTCTGCACAGTGTAAACCTAGAGCGAAGACACAGTAAATCTCCCTGCCAGAACCTACTACTATTTATACTCTGATTAGTAAAAGAATATTTTCCACAAATCACGATTTATCAGTTTTTTCTAGGATTAAACAAACATGATACCAAACTGACTGCACTAAAAATGCTCTAGCTCTTGTTCATATTGAATGGACACACGCAAACCGTATCAGCCTTCTTAACTAGCTTTCTGCAATTATGAATTTTTAACAATGTAACAACTGCATAAGACATGAGACTGGAGTGTATTCATTTAAGGTCACAAAGATGTTACTGTATGCATTTCTAGTTGCATTTGTGTGTGACCAGTCTGCATTACCAGACACTGAGTAAGCCTGTCTTATATGTGTATTTGTCTGGGTGTGTGTGTGTGTGTGTGTGTGTGTGTGTGTGTGTGCATTTGCATCTTTTGTTGTTTTTTTAGCTTAGTTTTCACAGCGTGCCCTGGAGTAAAAAGCCCGCCGCCCGTCTGGTGCGCTATTTCTCACTAAGTGGGTCAGTTGCTGGGTAAGTTGGGGGTAAAGTTCAGGTTAAAGTCAGCCTATGTATCTGTGCGTGTGCATGAAGTCGGGGCAGGGATGAGCCTCCGAGGTTGGGGCAGGGCGAGAAGATCCGAAAGAAGAAAAAAATGAGAGCACCAAGATTTAAAAGAGGAAATAAGAGACGTCCAGACAGACAAGAATGTGCTTTACTTCGTGTGGGCAGGGCTGCATCTAAAATGCAAAGATATGGGGGAGTAATAATAAAAGAAAACGCAGACTTGTGTGAAAGGGTGAGATATGCAGATCGGGAGAGACAGCCAGACATCGGAGGGGGCGGGCAGGGGCTGCAGAGAACACAAACTGCTGCAGGGTGCTTTTAATGTGAAGTAGGAGGGAGTAGTAAAGTGAAGTGTACAAGACTTTATTTTGTCTGCTTTTCACAGTCTGCTTGTCTGGGTTAGTCTACTATGGGCAACGCCTAGGGAGCACCACTTATGAGGGGGGGTGCTTGACTGTGTGTGTGTGGGAGCACTTAGGGGTAGAGTAAACACTGTAGAAGAATTTGGGTTAGCGTGAATTATTCACTGGTTCAGCTGAGTACAGAAGTGCCAGGCAGACTTCTCCTTGGGCGGCGCGCTCAACTTTAAAAGCTGTTATCGGATGCGAGGGGTAGCTGCTGAAAGATTGCTGCACAAATGAATGGGTTCGCTTTGTGCACAGTGTCACAACCCAGACGATTAGATAACCAAGCAATCCTGTTTCTAAGTCATTTGTGGTCTGCGAACTCAGGATGTCCTGTGATCAGCCTCCGTGTGAAGAAGCAGTTGGGCAAAGCACGCACTTTGAAATAGTGTACCACCAATTCACAGCTGCAATCTCCTTTCTTTCATCATATTTATTTGTGACACTCTTCGCTCTCCTCCATCTCTTCCAACATTCAAACGGAGAGAGACGAAAGACACTGTGGAGCTATATTTGCCAGCAGGTGCCTGTTTGTGTGTCTGTGTGTATTTGACTGCCTAACACGCTAACACACACTATTGCACTCTCAGATGCAACAGGGCACCCCATGTTAATTCTCCCCCCAACCCCCACTCTCCCGCCTACGCTCTCCTATGCTCTGCTGCCTCCTTCCTTCACCTCGCTTCCTCTTTTATCCTCCCTGTTTTATTCCCCCTTTCCTCGCTCGCCTCAAGTCTGGGTTTGAAAGTTGGAACGTGGCCAATTAACACAACAGCCGGTTCACCAAACCCAGGCGGTGGAGGAGGGGAACACAGAGAGAGAAAAAGGCTCACATCACTACACACTGACCTACATACACTTCCACCCAGCTGATTGAATCCTACGTTGAAGCCCGCGGCCAATCGCGAGTGGGGGTGGAGTGCCAGCCAGCCAATGGCATTGGCCACTCTTCGCAGAGCTCTTGCACTGTCTCTATACAGTTTTCAGTAATCATACAGAGGCAGGGAAAATGAACAAGACGGAGGAAGAAAGGGTGACAGATGCGAGGCACTGAAAATGAGCAAAAGAAAGAGACAGAAGGGGGTGAGAGTGTGGCTGATACTGAGAGGCAAACGTGGCTCAAACGGGCAAAAATTTCACACTTGCTCTCAGCCTCAGTGTCCCATGGTGCAGCAGCCACTGACAGATGAAGTGTAATACTGGCTAATGCTAAAGAGTGGATTAATGGCCCATATTTGTCCTCGCTCCATTCCCGGTCCAAGGCCCAGCCTAACCTTTTCAGAGCCACACCTCTTAATCTCAAATAGTCCCCAAACATGCCAACGAGTTACGTAAAAATATGAAAAATTCCAGAATTTTTTGCTGAATTTTGCCAAACGACTACTCTCCTTGCATGAACATCGGTGAAAACCCTTCGATAAACACTAAAAATCCTGAATTCCACACCTTCTGTCGGTTTGTGGTTTTGCTGCCACACCAGTGCAACCAGCAGTTACGCACCTCATGATTACATTATCTACTAAACCTCATAATCCCATGATGACCATGAAAGCTGAATTAGATCAGTTGTCTGAGTGATTAATCTCTTAAAAATAAAAAAAAAAAACCCTACACATCGACAACGACTCTTTGCCAATACGGAAAGACAAATGAGATCCGACTCAGTGTAGATGAATTACAAAAAGAAAAAACGAGCAGCCTGAAGTCTGACGTGCTGATAAACCTTAGCAATGTGTGCATGTCTGTGGTAGTGCACGCAATATGCACTTCCACAGACATACACTTGTGATAGCATGATGCCATCGCGGAGAGGGTTAGGGCATCTCTGGCAGTGATCAACATGGAAAGTTCAATCTGCAGCCAACTGACTCTAAAACAAAAACTTACATAACTGTTAAGGCTTTGTTTACATGGAACAGAGATAGGACAAAATAGAAATCCACTATTCTGTTCTATTCTATTCTACTCTGTCACCGTTTTGCTGTGGTGGCAAAAATAAAGGAAGAAGAGAAAAAAGGGTGTCACAATCACAACAAAAAAACGCTTAGAAGAGCAAACTGAAGGAAAAAGAGGGGGCAGTGGGGAGGCGCAGAGAGACATCATGAGGCACACTAACCCATATTTGAAGAGATTGAGGCGCATATAGCACCATACAACAGGGCCAACACTCTGAAAATGGATTACGAGCCTCCCGTTTTGTTTTTTCTTTCCACACTGGGTGGTGGAGCCTGCCAGCAGAGATGGCCCTTCATGAATAATGCACACATTGACTCATGTGGTCATATGAAAATGGATTCCTTGCCAATATTGACCAGTCGAAAAAAAAAGAAAGAGAGAGAGAGCAAGAGACAGAGAAGCACTCAACTCGCTAAGCTCTCTCCAGAGTGAGGGGGGTCTGAGATAATTAAACTGTACTGTCAAAGTGAAGAGGGGTGGAGGGTTGGTGTGACCCTCCAGTCTGAACGCTGCACCGTGGCAGAGCACTCTCGTGGTGAGAGGAGGGTGTGGAGCCATTTGGAGGCATATCGCGGCATTCGGGGTGGACTGCTCGCAGCGTCCGAAGCTTGTCCGCTTCACTTTTTGTGCTTTTTAAAAATCTGTGCAAATTAAGTGTTTTATTTCTGATGTGACACTTTTTCTTGTGCCTGCGTCATCTGGAGTTGGCTTTTTTCCTTCATTTTCTATAATATCATTTGACAACCAATGAAGAGCAAAAGGGATGGAATATTGCTCTCACTGCAAGTTCTACTGCAGCTGTTATTATTGCAGGCTCTGCCTTCCCTGACAAGAACACAACTTGAGATTAAAGAATCACTGATGCTATAATTCTGAAAGGACGGGAACCCCGATTTTCACATGCAAAATGCTGTCCTACACTTCTTAACACCTAGTGAAGTGGGAACTACCACAAAAGGTGGTTTTAGAGTGCTTCGGCAGGTGTTTTTTTATGTGTGTGGACAGATTTCGTCAAGTCAAAACCACAATCACATCAAAAGTGATCAGGTTAGACTCACGAAACTTTACAGATTTGTAGTAGAGATCAAAACTAAGGCCGAGTTTAAATATGGGTTTGGTTATTTTGGAATATTTTCTTTAACTCCTCATATGAGGTAGTTTTGTGTAACCCTTTAATTTGCCTTGGTTACAGTTGCCTATAGTGTGTAAAGTATCTTAAATACATAACAGGGTCGGACTGCACACTCGCTCCAGCCAAATCATGGCTTCCAATACTGTACATACCCATCTCCCTGCCACCTCCACCAACATGTTGAGGGATTGACAGAAGAGGAGGAGAAAAGCAGAAGGCGAGGGGCCCATTTTTATTTTTCTCAGCTCTTGCTCTCTTTTATAAAAAAAAAACAAAAAAAACCCTCTTTACATGTAAGGGTGACCCGAAGGCTTCTTCCAGAAAGGAAAGCATGTGTGCGGGGAAAGTGAAGATCTCTCTGGGGGAAAATGTACAACAACTGCTGAGGCCAGGGCTTTCCCCGGTATTGGCTTAGGCCTCCCTGCACACACATGCTGATATAGACATATATATTCATAGCGAGAACAGAGCCTTCCCTATATCAGGGCTCCTACACATTCAAAGGCTGGGAGCAGAATATGGAAATAAGAAATGTGCACTTCAGAGTGTCTCTTTGAGTTGGTCCTATTTGAAGTATGTATGAGGATTTATTCTGTATTTCTGCCAGTGCGTGCTTTCCTCCTAAGTATCCATGTGTGTTTTGTGTCTATCCTTGCCACGGAGCCATTTTGAGACCCTCCAGGTATTGAGGTCAGTGTCTCTGGATATCAGTTACTCTCCTCAGCAGCACCAAGGGAACTGAGTGATTGATGGGCAGATGGCTAGCTGGTTTGGATGAAGGTCACTCTGGGAACAGAGTGATGATATACAAGCAAAAAGTAATCACAGATACCCATAATGCCTAAAATCATACTGCCACACAGGGTGAAGATGAAGGAAGAGATGAGGGAGAGAGTAACAGAGAGGGAGGCTCTGTGTCTGGGTAAAGCGGTATCCGATGTGCCTTGGGGTTTTGGAGCGATTTCATGCCCCCATAAGCAATGAGAAGCACAAACACAGACAGACAGACAGACACGCACACACATGCGCTTCTGAGGGTTCTCTCTGCCCAGCTATCCACTTTGGATGAAAAAAGCATGGCACATGGTGAGAATTGGAGAGGTTGAGCAGAACTAAGATATGCCAAAAGAGTAATTCAATTGAATTTTAATTTCTCCAGCACCAAATGACAACAGCAGTTGCCTCAAGGTGCTTTATACTGAAAGGTGAAGACCGTACAATAACACAGAGAAAACCCCAACAATCAAACAACCTCCTTTGAGCAAGCACTTGGTGACAGTGGGAAGGTAAACTCCCTTAATATGCTACACCATATGCTAACAGATGTAAGTGCTCTAACAATGGATTAATCAGTCTATTTTCAGTGTTATCAGTTTCAGAATGAAGTTTCACTGTATATTTCTTAGAAAGCAGTCAAGTCTTTTTGAGCTTTGAGCACAGAAAAGAATACCCTGATTCTCTTACAATCAATCATGAGAATGTATAATTTTTACATTACATTTGCAAAACTTTTATAGCAATGGCCACTAAATCAGATATGTGCAGACCAAAGTTACCTTCCATACCTGCATTTTAGGAGCAGAATGCCTTGCAAAAACAGATTTACAAAGAGTGCTCTGTTTGCATATAAGCAAGGTTAAGGACGAACGCAGTCTGTGTGACCATAAATCAAACAGGGCTTCACTAACTGTCATACATAGGTCATATATGTCTAGAAAGTAGAGAACTACATTATCATTGGGTCATAAGCTAAACCACGCTCTTATAGAGCATGGTGACAAAAAGATGCAGTGTCGTTCAGTGCTCTGTTCAGAAATATTTGCACAGTAGTTGTGAGTTTTTCATCTGTTATTCTTCATCTCTTATCCTCAATGTACCATCTATGTTTCAGGCCTCTGCAACAAATTCAACACTTACATGTTAAATTTCAGCAAAGCTAAATATAAGGGAGAAACTGGAGGAGCATTGCTCGTTTCAAAGTAGGTTTGTAGGTGAGCAGTTCAACGGCAGAGTTTCACTGAGGGTTACTGGTCCCATCAGTTTGACCTTTCTCTTTATCAGGTAAAGATAGATCCACCCCTGTTTAATATAGCATCTAATAAACACTAATGCAAGATTTTTACCTTCAACCTTAAAAGGGCTGAATTCATTTGCAACACTCTTCGGGAAGTGCTTCAACTTTGAGATCGTGTTCCTTAATTAAAAGTTATTCAGCTGAAGGTCAAGTCACTTTTTGCTTTGTCAGCAAGCTGTTGCGTGCTTATCAGATCTACCCATATCTTATGTGGCTGTGTTCTGTTCTGCTGAACCTTATCAAGCTCCTAACCTCCCCCCATTCTCTCTTGTAAAACCCAGGTGTGCAAACAGAGAGGTTTACCTAGGTCTCATAAATGATAACAGATAAGAGGAGGGAAGAAATAATAAGGAAGGAGCCAAGCTCCACAGTGACCTTGTAATCTCCCTTCCTTTTAACTTGGATCTTTTCTTCTTACTCAAGGTAATTTATTGATTTATCCTCTAATCAGCAAATATATGATTAAACTGATTGGTTGCTGTCACTATAAAGACTTGCGTTATATATGGCATCTACTTTGCAATTCTGTAAATATGGATGGCCAGATTTAAGCGTTATCAGTCCCATTACAGGTACAGATACTCATTGGGGAAACAGTGTTAAATTATTGAGCTGTACTTCTCTTTGAAAAGCAAAGAACCTCAAGCAGATAAATACAATTCTGAAATAATTCTTCGATTGAAGTGTTTTAGTGAATGACATCATGAAATGCCAGAGAGATTGGATGTGATATAATCACCAGTTGCTAAGGAAAAATGTAATCCAAACTTCTTGGCAATGATTCCTGGACGTTTCTGGCTCTCACTAGATGAAATCAGTTGCTGCACGTTGCTAGTGATCACATGCCTGCAAAACCTCACTATGTAAGGCAACATCAGGATGTTCATTTATTCCTAACTGTGAAGAAAGTGATTTTGAGCAGAAAGTATAACTTGTTATGTACTTGTACCTAAAATTGTTAAACCTTATACAATACAATGAAAAAGAGTGAAGCTTTTCTGTCATCCCCTCCTATCATTAAACCACAATAAACCTCAAATTATTACAAACTCACAAACAGAAATAGTTGGCAAGGAAAATGGGAAACGTCTCCACACTGTTGACGCTTTGTATTAGCTCCCTAAATGCTATAATCGCTATCGTCCTAGCAAAACATAAGGGTCTGCTGGTGAAGTGCCGCTTACATATGATGCAGTAAATGGAGAACAGCACCAGACTGGATTTAATAAATGACACAGACCCGCAATCCAGTTATCTCAGTTAGTAGCGAATCAATAGCATGCAAGTAAGATTGTCATTAAGGCCCCAAGCTAGCATTAGCATGCTAATACATACCAATAACAAGTGGTTGAGCAGGTACAATGGTTACCTCATTAACATACACAAATTTGTTAATTAGCACTAAACACAAAATGAAGTCTAAAGTAACGGGAATGTCATTATTGTTGAAGAGACACGTTAAGACTCATAATGATCCTAGCGAAAAGCTAGGGAACCATTGAAGTGATTAGCTTGAAACCCATGATGTTCACACGCACACACACACACACACACACACACACACACACACACACACACACACACACACACACACACCAATAAAGGAGCAGAGAATAAGATATTAGACAGGAAAAGGGAAAAGCAAAGTGTGAGGTATGAAGCACGTATGTTATGACCAAACCAACAAATGAGAGGTGGTGAGTGGCTTCAGTGGCTCACAGATTCAGTTTTGCACCGCTTGTGCACCGCCCCAAAGCAGATGGATTCCAGTTAGTAAAGAGTGCCTCGAAGAAAAATGTCTAATTGAAATTCTATCCCTTGTGTGTTTCTCTCTGCCCTCGCAGTTAGCCTCTCATGCAACCAGGGAAAGGGGGGGGGGGGGGGGGGGGGGGGGTTTCAGACATCTGATACTAGTGAAAAACATAAATGACACAAGACAAACAAACGTGTTTGTGTAAAATGTTTAAACATGTCCAGATGCATAAATGTAAAGAACTGAATACAAAGAGACACACACTCTTTGATGTAACCTCAGCTGCTGCCATCAGCCTCGTCTTTCTGTGTCAGTGGCTGAAGCAGGCTCAACAATGGCTCGCTTTCATCCCACAGTAACATATCCACACACACATACACACAACCTCTGAAGTGCTGGCCCATTGTTGTGACTTCATGACAAAGATTGAGACCCTGGGGCCCACTGGAGCCCGAACTGCCAACCACTCACATCTTAGTTGGTACATATAGCGCACACACACAATAAGGGACCATATTTTGTGTGGGGAAATTGCTCTAGGGACATTATGGGAACTATTATTGTATCCCTAGAAAGAACTGAAAACATCATTCCCTAATTTTAATGATGCATAGAGGATGTGGAACATTGCAGCTCAGCATGTGTACAGCAACACATCCCAGGCTGTGTAATTCATACCAGAAACTGAAACGCTTTGCATGTGTGACTTCGACCTATAGAGTTACACAGAGACAAAAGAATGCTGTGTGTCTGCACAGAAAGCCTGTGGGTTGAACAGGTGGCTGGCAGGATGGCTGCTTGATGCCACTCTCAGGCTTTGCTTATCAAATCTGGGTTATCAAGTCTCTGTGGTTGGAAAGCCTCCACAGCATGTGAAACTGCACCCTGGCCGGACCAAATGTCAGCACACTTTCTCACTATGAGAACTGTTTTCATTACTGTTTGATGCTGTAGTCACACTGGGTAAAACAGTGGCTGGAGACTGCGGCACAAACAAAATTATTGCGATGATGTGATGTCATGACCTCTGAAATCGCTGTGGACAAAGTCTGCGTCCTCTCGCAGTCAGCTGCCATCTTCACAGCGACATCGGTGCCTCAAGATGGCGATAAAACAGCAAGAAGGTGGAGTCAGTCTGCTACCGCTTTGCAGAGGACAAGTTGGCAATCAAATGCAACCTGTCTTGTCTTGGGACCCTTGCTTTTATGTGGGAATATAACTGGAATACAACCAGTCGTCAATTAGTCGACCAGTTGGTCACTGCAACTACTTGCAATGAGTGTACAACAGCAAAAAATCCAATGCAGCAATTACTTTACTAGCTGCTCAGAGGTTGATGTTTTTACTCTGGTGTGACTGAGACATAATATACGGATTCTTTAGGTGGAAACAGTTAAATTTAGTGGTTATGCTGAGCTTTCACTGGAATAAATTACTTCTTTATTTAAATAACATTATTAGCGATTTTTTTAACATCAGACGGGATGTTTTGTCATAATTCAAAAAAGTAAAAACGATAAAATTGTACAGACGTACTCCAAAATGTTACAAATTTACTTCAAGCAACCAACCATCTCATAGCTAATCCATAACAGGTTGCTTTACACTGACATGAACAGTTAGTGATTTCTACTCTAAATACAAGTTGAACAGGTTATTAGACAACAAAGAGATTCGCTGGATGTGTCAAATCGGAATTCAGTTACTTCGCGGGCACTAGTGCTGAATATTGTTAGTGTACTTTGATCAGTTCAGAGTCTTCAGAGTGGAAAGTACCTGAACTATTTTCTTCTATGGTTATGACAGACACTGAGCTAATATATCACACCACTGAGAGCTAGTCATAATCACTTTGTCTTATTCTGTGACTCACACTTTTGCAAACATGTGATACATGCTCATAGACACCTAGATACACACACAAACACATACACACAGGTGGGGCACCTGAATGTAGCTTGAATGTGGCTTCCAAAACACTTAATCTAAGGTAATCCAGGTTTAATCTGCTGTTATCACTCTTACTGACACACAGGGGTATGAGTTGTGGCTTCTTTCTTCTCTCTTTCTTTCTTCTTCTTCTTCTTCTCGCTCCTCTGCCACAGAAAGCTTTATTGTACTCAATTAAATGTTAATCAGGAACAGTAGCTCATCCTGTCCTTTACAGACTCGATGATGCCAGATAGGTGGAGCGGTGTGATTGAAAGAGACAAGCTCAGAAGAAAACAAATTAAAGTTTAAAAGCCACATTGGAGAGCCATGTTCAGAAATGATCACTTCAAACACGCCTCAGGCAGATATCTGTTGAGAGAGCGCGGGTGCGGGTAGCCTTACCTGCAAGACACACATTGCTGTTTATAGTACCCCTCCCCACATACACATCTAAAGATACATAAAAAGTCAACACATAAGCCACTGTGTGTTTATTAGTAGATGTTGGTGTGCAGGATGGCGAAGGGAGTCGATTATAGCGGAGGAGGAGGCGGCGAGAGAGAAGGGGCCCTCTTTAGCAATGTGGTTATCAGAGAAACTGAAATGTAACGCCACAGCGGGAGGTACATGCATGCTGACTCTGCATGTGTGTGTGTGCGTGTGTGTAAGCAACGTGTTCACTAGGTCACCTTGTTATCAGCTGTCACCCAAACTGCAAGTCTTATCCCCCACCTGAAAGACAAGTTGTCGGGTGCTATGGAGACAGATAAATATACCCCACCCCTTGCCCTGTTGGTATGCAGGCCTTTAAGCACGCACGCACGCACGCAAATGAATGCACACGCACGCCTACAGCAGCTGGGCTGATAGCAGCCCTTTGGATAGTCATTAGCTATATTCTTGACTGCCCAGCAAGACTTCCTTTGCTCCACTGCTCATTTCCTGTTTTCTAGAAACAAAATATTTCCTTTCTTGTATTCAAGCCCATTGTTTTGAATGCTGTGTTCATATATAAATCAACTGGATTACAACAGATTGAGGAGGAAGTCATATTTTGATACACATCACTTCAAGACATTTGGAAAATAATTTTATTCACCAAAACTGATGATACATGTAAGCAGTTTATACGCAGGTTGGGCCAGCTGCTAATGAGCTTATTTAGAAAGAGCAAACTGGGCTAAAGGGGATGTATAATTGCTGTTTTCCTCCGTGTCTTATTTCTTTTTACAGAGCCAGACAGACGGTGTGTCTCAGAGCGGCATGTGCATTTTCCAGACTAGCGTTTCTGGATTCTATCTTGAACCTTCCTGCTCAGACTCTGACCTAGAAAAGTGCTTTGGTTAACCTTTCCCTCGGGAGGTTGAAGGCAAGGGTCAATTGCAGAACAGTAGGGCTGGAGCAAGAAGACAAGTAATGACATGCTTTCAAACTTACTGTACGAGATTTAACTAAGGCCCTTCAGGTAAAAAGTAATGTTTAACCACCAGATAAACCACTGCAGAGTCAGGTTTTGTTCCTAGATGTTAAAATACCTGCATATGTGGACATTTTTGATTTCTTTTTCTTGGAACTTTCTTTATTTAGCAGCTGGTGATGACTCTTGCAACTTCAGCTGTGCACTTTGCTGCAGTTATCTGGCTGAAACACCAGTTTTGTGCACTAACAGTTGGAAAAAGATCAGTGTAATCTGATGTTGTATAAACTGCTGAGCAAATGTTTTGCAGCGTGAGGGTGCCGCGATAGCAGCGTCACAAATGTGATTCAACAGGCTCTGGAAAGAACCTGCAACACGATAGCTGCAGTTTTATAAAGCGACGAAGAACTTAAAATAATCCTCTGGGAAAATTCCACCTGTGATTGTTAGCACGCCGGCTGTGGGAAATAACTGTGTTATAACTGTAACACGGCCAGTAATAATCAACGACACTAACGAAAAATTGAGGCCTCTTAAAAGTGTTTGAGGGAACAGCTAAAAATGAGGATAAATGTGCTCATATGCAACCTTAACAAAAGCTAGATAAGATAAATTGATACCATTCTGTTGCCTGTAGAGTAAATATGCAGTTGAACCAGGGGCCCATTAGTTGAGCTAAGCATAAACACCAGCATCAGTGGGAAAACAGCTGTCCTTGCTCTGTCCAACGGGAACAGAACCCACTCACCACCTTGTCTAAAGTCCATTAATTAAATATATGTTTGTGTAATCCTGTTCAAAAGCTGAGGAAACACCCACTTTTTTGTTGTGTTGAGATATAATGGAGGTCTGGACACAGATACTGACAGAGACTCTCAGCACGTTGACGGTAATGGGCTTGGACACACGGACTGTATATAAAAGATGGACATAGCAGCCATGACATCACCTCTTGGACCGTTTTTCAGACTGGCTGCAAGCAAGGTTGGATCTGACTGAGAGGACGGGGGATGCTGCACACATATACAACAGCAAACTCTCAATCACAACCGAGTTCTGCTCCAAATCACAACTTTTTCTCATCCTTTTAGGGTCTATCCGGGACTGCACACAAAAGGCTAGGCAGATATAGTGGGTCGTCTGTTTGAAAATTTTAACATATCACCCACCCCTAGAGCAATTTTATACCCATGTGTGGTGCCCTTGGTGTGATGCCAAACAGCATTGTACCTGCAATGTCCGCTAGTCGTACAACTCTTAATATTTGTAACCGGGATTTTTGAACCGCTGCTGCTACAGCTGGGTTGAAGACTCAGGTGTCGGTTTTTACCGCTGTTTTATTGATATATATCAGTACAGAAGTTTCAAAAAAACTTTGAGTGTAAATGGATGTGGCTGTGTGATCACATTACATCTGGCACGTGAAGCAACCAAACCGGCAGGTACACTGGAGCCTTAATCCCTTACTGCATGAAGTAAAATGCTGAGTCAAACCAAGCCCTCATCTTGAACCTGCAATTCGTGTGTAGGACACATGTGTTTGTATTTTAGATGTTATCAATAACTGGGCATGTGCAGGCATGTGTCTGTTTAACACATGCAAAACACATAACACACACACACTATGACCTGTCTGCTTCCAAAATCCAAGCCTTGTCAAAACACAGCTGGGCTCCACTGAGGTTTTAGGACTATTCATTCGTATTATAAAACCTTGAGTGTCTCAAAAACAGAGTTGCGTTACAATAATGGCCACCAAAAAAATAAATAAAAAATACTCCCTTGATACTGCCTTGACTCCTTCTTGTCTTTTTTCCTTAATGAGAGGAGAGGACCGAGATTTATCTCCATTCATTAGAGCCCACAACAGATCTCAAGAGTTGTGCTTCAGAGGAGCAGTGGCAAGCTACAGGGGAATGGCTTGTTTTTCCTCACCACGGTGTTTTACATCCAGACAAATGAGGGAGCCAGCAGGAAAATAATGAGGGATGGAGTGAGAGTGAGAAAAGGAGAGCGGACTAAAGAAGAGGAGTTCAAGCAATGAAGGAGAGACTGAAATGGTGAGAGAGGGTTTGCCTTTAGCCAAGAACAGGCCCTTAAAAATTAATATGGTGATCTGAATTCATCCCAAGTGCACTGAATAATTGAGAAGTGTCTTTGAGGAGAACAGATCGTTCTGAGGATGACATGGGTGGTGAGGATCCAGAAAATTAAGAGAAAAAGAGAGAAAGAAACCAGAAAGTGTGCTTTTTTATTGTCCAGCCTCCTTAATGTACACACAAAGCTCTCAGGAGACTTCAAAATGTACTTCTTTCTGTGTGTTTCACTGGCCTGACTACTTATGACAGAAAATCTGAAGAAGAATACAGGTTTTAATGCAGAGTCAGATGGATAGACAGATAAGGTAACGAAAAAAAAGGAAAAGCAGATGCTGGCACTTGTTGACGTACAAGCGGCCAAAAGTATTTGGACACCTTTGTTATCTTACATCTGTGAGTTTTTAATTATTGTTTCCTTGTTCCACTGAAAGGGGAATCCGAATGCTTCGGCACAAATATGAATATAAGACTATAATAGCGCATAACCTGGCAACATAGTTTGGGAAACACCCTTTCCTGCCAAACCACGTCTTTAAATCTGCAAGTGCAGATATTTTTGCGAGTTCAGTGTCAGAAAACATCTGCATTGATATACGTCACCAACCTACATCTTAAGCCACACAATCTCTAACTATGGCTTTTTATACCTTTTTCTCTGTAAACTGTTTGGAACAGCTGAAAATGACAAATACAGAGTGAGTAAACCAAAATATAAAAGTTGTACAGCTAAGCAATGCACTCAGGCTCACTACACTCTCTCTGTAAGCCAATGGGAGCTCCTATTTTGCATCGTTTTCTTACCGTTCCTGATTATGGCCTCTTTAAAATAACATGTTTGGAAACTGACTTTACACTGACTCCAAGCCAGGTGTTATCACCCATCCTCTCCCACCATCTCACCCATGAGCTTATATGGATTGATTTCCCAGTTGGCCTTGTGGCATAATTTATGCAGAAATTGCATATGGATGTGATTTTGATTTGTCTGCATACTTTAGAATGATTTTCAGATGCACATCTAGATGGGAAAAAGCTGCTTGGGCCTTTTAAAGAAGATGTTCCCATAGATTGGAAATGGAACTGGAACAGAACCTGTGGGTTTCCTGCACACCGAGGTTGACTGGAAGACGCTATTCACACTTGAGGGGGAGCCTGAAGCTGGTGTGTTCCTACAACCTATTGTCCCTTTCGTCTTACACACCCTCACGCCCTTCCTTGGGGAATCACAGCCAGAGGGCAGTTGTAATACCCCAATTTAGAGCAAAGCTTGTTAATTTACCCCCTCCTCTCGTCCCCTCCTCTTACTGTCTTGATACTCCCCCCCCCCCCCCCCTTTTTTTTTTTTTGCTTCACTTCCTTCACATTGAAAATTCCCAGCTCCATCTGAGAGGACTTCAGATTGTGCTCCACATACATACAGACACATAAACACACCACCCATTTCTCCCGTCTAATCTTTTTTGGTATTCTCCTTCAGTATTATGAGAGTTTCTTTAATATCCCGTCATCAACCTCAAAGAGTGCTTAAAGCTGAGGTACGCCACATGTTTTTCCTCTGGCTGGACAAAAGAAATCCTTAATAATACAACTGTAATTTAAGTGGTCTGGGAGGAAACTAGACTTGTTTGCCTCCCTTGGACTCTGGTTTTAGGCTTTAGAAAATCCAGCCCTATTACGAGAGACTGGTCAATCACGTCTTTTCAGAACAGATCAGGTGAATAGTCATATAAAAGGTGAAATAAAAATAAAACTTTTACTCTTGCAAGCAGGGTTTCAGCTCATATCAAGAACTATTTTCTGGTGTTTTATTTGATTTGCAGTTTCTAGAATTCGATCTGCACTCAAGCTGGGCTCCTATCACCCAAATAAATCTCATCCAACACTGGAATAATGAGCAAGGAATGAAAAGTGAAGAAAGCTGTATTTTTCCCCTACTTCCCTTTTTCTCCACCTTGTCCCGCTGTAATAGAAACAATAAATAATTTCGGCTCCAAAGAATCAACTTTTGGAGTTTCGGAGTGCCTGGATAATCAAACACAGGTTTTTGTAACTCTGTTTTCCACACAAAGTCAGATGGTCTAATGTGTAATGGTTACATGGTCGGGAGCCTGTTTCTATCCCTGCGTGTGTGACTGTTGCAGTTGTTCTGTAGATGAACCTGTTTTTTCTCTTTGTAGAGTGAGAATCAGATCAGGTGCCTTTAACTCATGTGGTTGTGACTCACTGTTCTGTGGTCTCTCCAAGTAACCATCAATTATCCAAGGACTTTAATATTTGTTTAAAGTGTGTTGCAACCATAAGGATCTTAAAGACTAGCATAATCTAATCAATAAAATTCATTTCAGATCCCTGTATTAATTTACAACTCCTGAACTGTTTCGATAAGCCCGAACATGACCAGACAAATGCACTAGATATGTCTCAGCATGTCCGTGTAGAAATGTCTGGTCTAACCCTATTTAAAAAAAACACACAGACAAGAGCTTAAGCAATCAGCTTTATATCAGATGGCAATAACCGTACTTTATGTGCAGTGTAGCTGTTACAACCTCTTAACCTTAATTACCAATGTGACATAACTAGGGCTTGGCCTGTGATGGGCAGCCATTGGGAACAGGGAGCCTATTACAACGAGGTTAAGTAACACTGGAGCACAAAGTTCACTGCAGCTCAGAATACTTGCGTGTACTTGCACAGAAATACACACAGGTGCACCTAATCTTTCGTTTATGCAAACAACACGCGCACACACACAAACCCAGTGTTATGCATGTGCATGCATGTGTGCTATTTTGAGATTCACTCCCCCGCCATACCAAAGCTTTTTAACACACATTTCAGCAACTCTGAACCAGACCACCACCACCACCACGACAGAAACCTTGCTGAGAAACTGCAAAATATACTGGTTCAGTCCAAAAAGTTAGGTGTATTTGGTCTAGCACACTCAGGAAAAATCCTCATTGGAGGGCAAAAAGACAATAGTATAGAATTTTTGATAAGAATAAAGAAAATATACAGTTTTTCTTTTAACTTAGGAAATGAAAACTTGCTTTGAGTGTCTAAGAACAAGTTAATGACAAATGGTACATGTTTCAGGAAAAGAACATCCAGTTTCCATCCCCGATTAAAGACAATCTAAGGTAATAAAAGCGTTATTGTTGGCTATCTGCTTTTACTGAGGCTGATGGTTAACTGAGAAAGACATGGAGCACAATGTTGTAGGTGGGAACCTGTGAGAGAGACCTCAGGAGGATTACTAGGATTTGCTCAGCAAATCTCCTCAACAAAGGTGCCCTGGGTGCATGAAACTGTAGGTGTTCAAACCTCTGTGTGGAGGTGAAACCTAAGAGCAAAGGAAAGGGACTCTGAGGTCCCCATGCAGAGGCAGTCCTCTGAAAACTGGGCTCTGCAGGCTGTCTTTAGTTTCATGGGCTTTTCACTAAAGCCTTAGTACAGCTTGGGACATGCTCAGGCCTTAATGCTGAGAAGCCTGCTCATTATTTCAGAGCTGTAGAAGTGTCATCCTTTAAAAAAAATTCCAGTGTTATCGAATCACAGATTATTTCAACACAGATTTCAATAAAGATTTGGTGAATCCCTGCAACATGTTCAACTTTTTTCCTCCAGTTTGAGACCTTTTGTGTCACACTTTGAATAACTAGATTCCTCTATGAAGGAAAATCATCCCAGCTATGGAAGTACACCTAATGAACTTGTGGCTTTGATAAACATCACCACCCTGGAGATCGTATTTTACATCCCTAAACGCCACTGGAAGTAAAGCCCAAGATCAGCTGGAATGAATGGCCTGTATTTGTGTAGCGCTTTACTAGTCCCTAACGACCCCAAAGCGCTTTACACATTCAGTCATCCACCCATTCACACACACATTCACACACTGGTGATGGCAAGCTACATTGTAGCCACAGCCACCCTGGGGCGCACTGACAGAGGCGAGGCTGCTGAACACTGGCGCCACCGGGCCCTCTGACCACCACCAGTAGGCAACGGGTGAAGTGTCTTGAAGTGTCTTGCCCAAGGACACAACGACCGAGACTGTCCAAGCCGGGGGTCGAACCGGCAACCTTCCGATTACAAAACTCTCTGTTCTTGAAGTCTGGAAACCTGCAAACACAAACCACTTTATCTAATTTGCTACCACCGCTCCAGCACCAAAACACATTAAATGGAAAGTTTTCCTCAGCATCACACATGTAAACAAACCAGCACGCACAAGAATATGTTTCTGGTTAGTCAGTTGGCAAGTATCCTGAAGATTCCTGATCCAGGCTTCTAATTTCTGTGTTTACCTTTTCTCAGGCTAAAAACAAATCCAATCTGATTCACAAAAGATGTTTTTGGAAACCTCAAGGCACTCATCCTAATGGTCTCAATAAACGTTGCTCACTGCTCATTTCCTAGAATCTCAAAGGATGTGATGGGTAGTATGACGCCGAGAGACACACTGGCCACTTGAATGAAATATGCCTGGTTAAAATAAACTGCACTACTCTGTATCACAGATCTGTGATAGAAAAAGACGTCAAAACTCTGTTACAGCGAAAAGCAGCTAGAATCTGTCAGACTTATTCAACAAAAATAAGAAAGAAGAAGGCATAGGCTGTAAGCCCCGGCCAAGATTTACTGACAGGACATGTGTAACACTAAACCTCTGACAGCTTGGCCCTCATGCCCGAAATTCCAGGAGTAACAGCCCTGCATGGTGACGGTGAACTCGGCCTTGATGAGGCTACACCCTGAACCATATCACATAAGAAAACTTGAGAAGGCCTGACAAAATATGGGCCCCCAAAGGACCGATCCTTCAGCTTATGGTGGGTGTTAATCTCTGCTCTTTGACCTTTTGTACTTCCCTCCAACGCCCTCTCTTTTTTCACAGTCCCCATATGCCTTTTCAGTCACCAGATCGATGCATAACAGCTCGCCCAAACTCAGGGCAGATCTTATGTAATTCCCCCATGGTAGGATCAGCAACCTTGGCAGTTGCCTACCTGACCCAGGAGACTGGCAGATCCCTGCCAAGGTTTACATAACAAATAGCAAACAGGGCAATGCCTCTGTGGTTACGATAACATAATGGAAATGTGTGTCATATATATATATATATATATATATATATATATATATATATATATATATATATATATATTATCCAAGTGTCTATCAAAGTGTCATTCTAGTATCGCAACCACAGACAGACTGAATGGTTTCACTGAACCAACCACAGTGAGGTTTCATTGCAGAGGTTAGTCATAAAAGGAAGGCCTCGGGATTCAAATGTTTCCACAGAGCACTAGTGTTAAATTGTTATGTTTACATTCAGCTCCTTGGCCAAGCGGATTAGCTGCTGTTCAGTAACTGTCTTATATAACTGCATCATTCTTTGAAAGTCTTATGTAGCACCGCGTTACTCAAAATATGCCACTGTGTTTCCAGACAAACCGGTTCAAGTGTTCGTTGGCTCCATTTCCAGCCATCAAAGAAATATCACGGATCAGGAACTTGGAATTTTTCCAAGTCTTATAATGTTTTTTTGGAATAAGCTCCTCCTGTCACATTTTGTTACATTTAGAAGATAATTATGTAAAGGAGTTACCAATCCTCGTGCTGATTAAAGAGATTCGTGATCTTAAATGACCTTAAAAAAAACCTGTGTTTTCTTACTGCTCTGTAATTTCCATTAGCATGATAATGAGAGGTGTAATGAGTGCCAGACTTCCCAAATAAATAGAAGCTGAAGGGGGGAAGGGGGGGGAGGGGAAATCTACAGTCTTGGCATAATTGAGTGCATGTGAGTGTCTGTTTGTGAGTGTACGTCAGTGGGTTTGCAAGCCACATGCTTTTTGTTTTTGTTTTGATGGAAGAAGGGGGGGGGGGGGGGGGGCTGGTGGGCTGGATGGTGGGAAGACTCTTACCTTCCATCCTGCGGAGCTGTTGCTGTCGCCTTTGTCTTTGAAGTAAGGGATGGATCTCACCATCCACTCATAAATCTGGGACAGTGTCAGTCTCTTTTCTGGCGAGCTCTCAATGGCTTTGGTTATCAGGTCGGCGTAGGAGAGATTCCCCCAGGCGTTACGGCGAGATGATGTTTTCCTTGGGGTCTGCACGGCAGACAAGCTGCTGGGGTTCAGAGCGCCAGGGGTGGCCGTCGGGGAGTGTGTGGAGAGCGGGGAGCCACTGCTCTCCTGGCCGGGTGAGGAGAGCGCTCCATCGGCAATGGGACTGTTGCTACTCTGATCTTCTGCCGCCGCGCCAGAGCCATTGACACTGATGGCAGCCGCGGTGGCACTGTCCTCTTCGTCATCCTCTTCCTCGGGTATAATATCTGTGTCATTGCTCTCCGGCTTCACCGCGCTCGAGTCCGGTCGCGGCAGAGGCCAGGTGCAAGACCTTGGCCGCTTTTGGGGCTCAAAGTCCGGGTCTATAGCCACTTCCAGGTCCTTGAGTGTGTCGGGGAGCGGAGCCTCAGCCATTCTCTCCGGCTCCAATCACAACCTCGCCCCCGCTGCCAGATAATAAAGTTAAAGGACAAGAAATGGAGAGCTGTCAAAGTCGCATCCCATGAATGCGCGCTCCCGTCCTTTGTTGCTAATTCTATAGCAGATAAGTCCCGAGAAAAACTTCAGTTATTCACGCCTGGGAAGGACAGGAAGAAAAACAAGAATCAAACCCAAAGCACTTCGTTATAGAAAAGCAAAAAAGCATCAACGACAACAAAAAAAAGCCGAGTCTACAAAACACAGTGCTAAATGTGTCAGTGAAGCCACACTAGTACTATTTAAACATGGCACCCCGTGATCTTCACTACATTTATAATAAAATACTACTTCACTAACAGAAGCTCTACGCATAATCCCCTCCTGCTGCAAGAATCTGGAGAGCACCGGCGGAGAAGAAAGTGCTAAAGCTTCCTTTCTCTGGGGCATAAATCTGTTACGAACACTTTAAATTAAATACCTTGCACGGCCGGTCACTTGATAGCACAAAAAACCTCAAAATACAGAAAAGACTAAATCCCGGATTGTCCACAGCCACTTCCAGTTGCCATCTTGACTCTTTTCTCTTTCACTCCTCAAGTGCGCACAGCGATGTAAATGCAGACAGGACGCATGCAGGGCAAGTCGGTGTCGATGTGGAATAAGACTGCCACCTCACTCCGGGTTACTACTGTATCTCGATCTGCCCTCCACACACTGAGATACATACACACGCGCATGCATAGGCTCACACACACTCTTTACACACACGCGCGCACGCAAGTCGATTAAAGACCAGCCCTCTGGATCCTGCGCATGGGATCGCCTTTTAAAGTGACACTACAGTTATATCGGACGGCTGTATCTCTGAGCGCAGAGGAGGCTGGAACTAAAGATTGCTGCACGGCTGGGACACGTCCTGACATGTCAGTGGTGTGCAAAGAAATTAAAGGACACAGGAGGAGAAGGAAGAGGGAGAAACACTGAAGTCCTTAACATGTTTACTTCAGAAAGGATTTCACTGTTAATGGAAGGCTAACATATTGTTTCAGGAAATGGAATTTGTGGCACAACAGGTGCAGGTATATATTTTTAAAAAAGCAACAAGTTTAATGTCAGTTGCTTCAGAAAACCTTATAAATTGTTACATTTATCAAGTTTTATATATGATGCAATATTAAAATTATTCGGTTTTTCGCCAAAACATATCTAAAACATTTATATTAACGTGATATTTAAAAACATACTGATTTACATTCATCTTTAAAGTTAACTTCTTATTCAGTACTCAAAGTTGAGTGGCCGATTGTGCCTTTAATCAGTCAATCACGCCCAGACCACTCCCACTTTTGTAGTCCAGAATTACGTCATCCCTTCTAGAGATGAGGAGAGTAATCCTAGATGGTTCTCGGTCCAGTAAGTGATGCTCTGGGCCTCCATCCCCTCCTCCCCGCTGCTTCTCCTCCACCTTGACTGCTTCAAAAGAGCCTCGTCCACGTCTTTGTTTCACCGAGCGCGCGTGTTCGCCTTTCTGTGCAGGAATGCGCGTTCATGAAAGACTGAAGCAAAAATATCACTGAAGCATTACAGTATGGATTCATTATCAAGCATTTGATCCAATAACACGTTACAATTTATGTGCTGCTTTCATTTGTTGATTTATCGCGTTTAATTTCTATGGCGTCATTGTCACATTTAAGGGTGAGGATATTGCTTCCACTACCAGTCAGATCATGCAAATAAACAATGTATTATCCATTTGCTGGCCTTTGAGTAAATCTTATCACAGTGCACAAGCATTAAGTATCAGTTGGTTGTTATTATTAACACTATTGTTTTACTGTGCTCAATGACACACATTTTCCCAGGTGGCCTGGTAGCCTACAGCTCACACGATCATCCACAGCAGCAGGCTAGAGTGTGTACTGTACAGAATCACACACACACACACACACACACACACACACACACACACACACACACACACACACACACACACACACACACATTGTGGGATGGTTTTTGTTCTCTTCATGTCAAAGAGAATACCTGATGCAGCAGTTTGGCGCCTGCCGAGAACTACAGAGTTAAATGCTCAGTGGATGTTCAGCGGGAGGTCAGGATGTCTGAGTTTACACACACACACACACACACACACACACACACACACACACACACACACACACACACACACACACACACACACACACACACAAAAGCCCTGTGTAATTTCACCAACATGATCACACTTTTATCTTTCAGCTGCTTTATATCAGGCTGAACCTTCAAGATATCCGAAGGGAGTTAGTGTTTGGTTACTCGGGGAGAATTTTAAGAATGATTTTGTTTGGGTTTAATATTTTTGCAGCAGTAAATCATTAACTACACTACATTTGATGGTTTCCCCCGCTCTAACTACTATAAATCTGATGCACCAATTGTTATTTTTTAAATTATTTCAAGAACTTTGAGACATTTTTACACTGAATCTGCTCTTATAAACCTTAAAATTGGCTTTATTTGTATAGATTATTTTGCTTTGTAGTCTTTTATTTCTTCCATAGATGTAGCAGTTGTTTCTTGAGCACATTTATAGCATGTATTTAGCCAAAAAGCCTCAACCTTTAGATCAGTGGTGTCAAACATAAGGCCCAGGGGCCAGAATTGGGCCAGCTGGACGGCTTTGGAAAGTGAAAACGAGGGGACAGATTTTGGTCTTTTAATTATACATATATACATATACATACATACATACATATACACACACACACACACACACACATATATATATACATACATACATATACTGACTTGTGTTTGCTCTGTCATCTGGTCAGCAATATTGACATGCACATTTAAAATAATGTGCCTATATTTTCTTTTATTCTTTGTAATATTTTATAAGTCTTCCTTTCTAGGTCAGTTTGTTGTGCTCCAAGATAAGTCAGCTTCACCCTCCATGCCCCTTCTGAAGCTTGTAAATCCAGGATTGTCAAAACACACGAATCAAAAAGCGTCTGAATTTTAACTCCTCTTCTTTCGTCCAGGTGAAATCACAACATTATCAGGACAGTTTTAGGCAGCAGCCTGATGAGCGAATGGATGATATGACGGCGGACAGGAGTCAAAAGGTAAACTGTTTTAGTCTTCCCTATGTCAGCATGGGGTATCCAGGATCCAGGCAGGACTGAGATGACAAACATCCCTCTAAGCCAGCGTAAATCATCCAATTAAGACAATCACAAAGCAAGGGCGGCCTTCTCTGTTTATGTCAGATGTTTACTCCAAATGGCATAATGGTCTGATTGGATTAGGGGCCTCCCCGTGGGTGGAGATCGTTTTAAAAAAAACAAATCCCAAACTTTAATTGAAAGTTGTATGGTGGGTGGACTTGCATCCTTTACTACCCACTCAAGCACATTTTAATGATTGCACACATGATGTGTGTACACGCACCCACATCGTGTGTATGTGTGTGTATGTGTGTGTAGGTGTGCGCGCTTAAATCTAATGAGATTATACATTTACCTCAGTGTTTTTGTAAGCTACTTGTTCCATGATACTGGCTGGATGGACACTTCGTACAAACAAACTGTGTTACATAATGGTCTTGGTTTAGATAATGTAGTCTGTAGTCAGAGTGGGTTTGTCTGTGATGGAGCGGTGCACTGTGATGACCTTATCTTAAATGTTAAGCCCTCTGCCGCCTCCTACAGGCTCAAATGAGGGAAGTGCAAACGAATATGGATAACACAGTTAAAGTTCAAACTGACTTTGAATTTACACGAAAATATAGATGATATACAAAAAACATATTTATATTTTAATAACCACAAATTAGATTTGCGCAAACTTACTGATCAAGTTGTTAGGTACACCTGCTCAGCTCCTTGTTACTGCAAATATATAATCAGCCAATCACATGGCATCAACCCAAAACAATTAGGCATTGTCAAGATGATCTGGTGCTTGAATTGTGGATCAGAATCAGGAAAAAAGGTGATTTAAGTTAGTTTGAAAGTGCCATGGTTGTTGGTGCCAGATGAGCCAGTCGGAGTATTTCAGAAACAGCTGAACAACTGAGATTTTTCCACGCAACCATTTCTAGGCTTTACTGAGAATGACCAATAAGAAAGAAAATATTCAGCGAGTGGCAGTTTTTCCAGCGTAAATGCGCTGTTGATGCTACAGGTCAGAAGTGAATGGCCAGGCTGCTTAAATGACTGCTTGTTACAACTAAAGTATGCAGAGGAGCATCTCTGACTGCACAGCACGTCAAACCTTGCAGCAGAATTCCACACTGAGTGCCTCTCCAGTCAGCCAAAAAAAAAAAAAAAAAGGAAAATGGGGCTTCAATTCACCCGAGTTCACTAGTTGTTGGACAACATGACACTGGAAAACTGTCGTCTGGTCTATTGGGTCTTGATATCTGACATTTGGATGGTAGGAATTAAGTATAAACAACATTGTCAAAGGAGCTTGCAAAGAAAAGCGTTTGGACTTCTTTAAGTTGCTTGAAGACGTTTCACCTCTCATCCGAGAAGCTTCTTCAGTTCTAAGGTCAAATGGTGGGGAGCCAAACAGCTACTTCACAAGCGCATGGCACAACATAGAAGAACCACCTCCACAGGACAAGACTCAGCAGTCCATCTGCATCTTAAGGATAAAGGACACTCTTTCGAGGATGCCAATGTTCACATTTTGGACAGAGAGGACAGATGGTCTGAAAGAGGAGTGAAAGAAGCCATCTATGTCCACTGTGAGCGACCATCTTTGAACAGAGGCGGTGGTTTACGACACCAACTGTCTGACATCTATAATCCAGTTTTGAGTTTCCTCCCCAGACGCCTTAACGCCCACTCACATCCTGGGCCATCTGACCTCAGGAAACCGCATGATAAGGCGGGGCCAGGTTTCACAATAAGCTCACCCGAAACCCTGGCTGATTGGGATCCACACCCAGTTTCACACCTTGGCTCAGGCGATTAGAGGATCATCAGGGGGTCCTTTTGTCCCTCTGTGGGGGGAAACTCCCACTAGGTTTAAATCTGGGACTCCCCACCATTTGACCTTAGAACTGAAGAGGCTTCTCGGATGAGAGGTGAAACGTCTTCAAGCAACTTAAAGAAGTCCAGACGCTTTTCTTTGCAAGCTCCTTTGACTACGATGACCTGGATGACTGAGAACCTTCACAGATATAAACAACATAAAAGCATATATCCATCCTAACCTCGTATCAATGGTTCAGCAGCCTGGTGATGATGTAATGGTGTGGGGGATTTTTTCTTGGCATACTTTGAGCCTTTCAGTACCAACAGAGTATCTTTTAACCACCACAGCCTAAGTGAGTATTGCTGCTGACTGTGTCCATCCTTTCAGGGCCACAGTGTACTGATGGTTGCTTTCAGCAGGATAACACATCATGTCACAAAGCTCAGATCATCTCGAACTGGTTTTTTGAAGATGACAATGAGGCCACTGTACTCAAATGTCCACAGTCACCAGATCCAACAGAACACCTTTGTGACGTGGTGGAATGGGAGATTTGCATCATGGATGTGTAGCTAATAAATCTGCAGTAACTGTGTGATGCTATCATATCAATATGGACCAAAATCTCAGAGGAATGCTTCCAGTATCTTGTTAAATCTATGCCACAAAGAATTAAGGAAGCTCTGAAAGGACTTGCAATTTCAAAGTTTAGCTGATGAAGTGGATGGTGTCTATATATACACACTCTCTATATACTATATAGTCCTCTTAATCCTGTTGTCATGTTGAAATATGGGCTCTAAGTTGCTTCAAATCATCAATTTGGCTCAAATATCATAAAAACCTTACAGATAAATTTAAAGATCTATTCAAAAAGTGCACAAATAAAACAAATATTATTGCAAGACAAAGTTAACTTTATTTTCTCTCCGATTTCATAGAAAGCTTACAAAAATGGCAGAAGTTCCTTAAAATAAAATACATTAAGTATATTGAATAATAGCAAGCATATCCTAAATCAACATCAGTGCTCAAATGGACAGCTTGAAAACACCTTGCCCTTTTCACATCCACCCACTAGAGGGCAGTAACCAACTGCAGTGAAACACACTTCCCTCCTCTCTAAAGTGAGCACCTGTTTGCCTGTGGTTTGCTCATGTTAGAGAGGTTTTCATATTATTTAAAACAAATCGTTTTCAATGGGGAGATAGCACATGTCACAAAAAAGGACCAGGCAGAAAAAAAGTACAACACACACAGGTACTATGCTTTGTTTTGCCTTGTTAAATATTGATTTCTCTGAAGAAGAAGAAGAAAAATATGATTTTGGTTTCCCAAAACAGACTTGGTCTTTTCTACTTCTGCTTAACTGAATGCATCTCCTATGCAGTGTTAGTGCTTAGAGGCTCTGTGCTGTGCTGAGGTAGATAATTATCATGACAGTTAGGAACAGGCGCTAAGTTTCACTGTGGGTCTTTCTGCGATTGCGGTCTCCCTCCAGCCAGTATGCCTCCGTCTGCATCTCCATCAGTCTAGAGATTGTCCTCTGGAAGGCAAAGATCTCCTCCTCGGCTGTGAAGAGGGTAAGTCGCTCCGCTGCCTTCTGAATAGACGAATCGACACCAGAGTTGGCAACTTGTATACTCAAAAGAGAAATGTTTATGCAGCAGGGGAGAAAGATTAAATCATCGGGCTAATGAGTGTAGAGTCATCTATTTAATCTCCAGCCTGTACATCTGTGTGTAAATATGTGAAAGTGAATACTGCATTTCTGTAAAAAGGATCTAGATCTTAGTGAATTCTTCCTTAAAACAGAGAAATTGAGGACACAACTTCAATAGCAGTAACAAGCCAGTTTGTTATTAAACTAAAAAAATAAAATAATATAGTGATATCCGATTCAACGGGATAAATAACAGAGATGTGACCTTACCTCACTGAGGCCTAGCTCATCCAGGAGCTGCCGGTCCCTCTCATCATCTCCTCCAGTGTGGACAAAGAGCCGGTCCAAAGGAGCATCTGCCAGCAGCACCACCCTCACCTTGGACAAGGGGGCAAGAAAGAGCAATGTGGGAGTTACTGTCTATAACATTAAGGGCTAAGTGTCTGTTTACTGGTAGCTTACTCATACATTCATTCCCTGTCTTGAATTATTGGATTTAAATGTTATTGTGGGACGTGTTATTGTCTCATTGGTGTGATAAAAGTGCTCTCATTCACAATCCCAAGGTTTCTTCCTGTTAAGAGCTTTTCCTTCCCACTGTCACAAAGTGCTTGCTCACAGCGGGTCGACTCTTTGTTGGGGTTTTCTCTGTGTCACTGTAGGGTCTTTACCTTACAATTTAAAGCGCCTTTAGGTGATTGTTGTTGTGACTTGGTGCTACATAACTAAAATTCCATCCATCCATCCATCCATTCGCTTCCGCTTATCCTTTTCAGGGTCGCGGGGGGCGCTGGAGCCTATCCCAGCTGTCATAGGGCGAGAGGCGGGGTACACCCTGGACAGGTCGCCAATCTGTCGCAGGGCCAACACACAGAGACAGACAACCATTCACACTCACATTCACTCGCACGTTCATACCTAATGGCAATTTGGATTTTCCAATTAACCTATCCCCACAAGCTGCATGTCTTTGGACGGTGGGAGGAAGCCGGAGTACCCGGAGGGAACCCACGCAAACACGGGGAGAACATGCAAACTCCACACAGAAAGACCCCGGCCTGATGGTGGAATTGAACTCAGGACCTTCTTGCTGTGCGGCAACAGTGCTAACCACCGTGCCACCGTGCTGCCTTAACTAAACATAACTAAAATTAAATTGAATATAATATGGGGTTAAAAGGTAACAAGTCAGTGAGTATGAAGTTACCTGTTATGAGGCTGGCACAGTGTTGAGGGGTTTAGCCCTCCCCCCCCCCCCCCCCCCCCCCCCCAATCAAACAAATGAAAAACTGTGTGAGTGTGATAGTAGCCCTACTGGAGCCTGACTGATATATTTATTGTCCAAAATAATCCTAATGATGATGTTGGCCTATCACAGGTACCTATATTGGTGTATATATTTCCATTACCAGGTCATTAGCTGGGCTTTAATCACTTTCACTGTACCAAAAGATAATGTGGCACCAAAAGCTGGTAAAGTAAAAATTTCCTACCTGTAGCCAGCAAACAAAGAAGACTCTTACATAAAAAATACCAACACGCTTCTCTGTGTGTCTGGGTAGGACTCCAGCTGCTGATTCCATTCATTGCCCTGGACTGCGAGCAAAAGAAAGGCAAGAATCGGCCTGAAGCAAGAGAGCCCACTGACTGTGGCTTACAGAAGTCTGCCTGAACAGGATAAAAGTGACAGGTACTTGGATGTGTATGTCCATCAGCAAGACTGTCAGGAGAGTGTAATGCAAATTCAGTTCAGCTACGAAGGAGTTCCAAATTTCTGATCCAAGGCCAACAAAGAGACTGAAAAGAGATGTTTGTGGATGATTAGGAATAATACAAAGCTGATGGTTCACATGGAAACTGGATGACATGGAAACCCACTGTGGAAAATGCCACAAGCAAGACTCACCTTTCATCACAGGGCAACAAGCTAAACCTGAAACCTCCATAGAGCAGCACCAATGCTAACATCCAACACAACCTGTCAGGGTGCAAGACTGCAGTGACCCAAGGGAGCATATACATGGAGGCATGACTAGCTCCACGGTTGACACCTCATTCAATTTATCAAGCCAGGAGAGTGACGTAGCAACATGACATCACAAGGCATCCCAAGACCCCTTTCTCCAGGAGAGGATTGGGGCAGTAGGGTTATCTTGATATACGGCTTCAGTAGCATTCATATATCACCAAAGATCACCACAACATACTCATATTTATCCAGATCTCTGGACAGATTCTGCCAAGGCTGCTTTTCAGTGTTCAGGATGCTCATAAGCGTACCACGATTAAACATCCAAAGCTTCAGAGAGTCAGACTGGACCACTGTCAAAGGTGGAGTATGATGGCCTTTAGCAGCATGTCACCAACACAGCTGTCTAGATGTAGGTGCACCCAGGTGGAAAAAACTCTGTGGAAGCTCTAATGTTCCTCCTCCTTCTCATTTAATGGTATTACTTAATTTTTACTACTTTGTACATTGTAGATACATACTGAAGATGTCAAATACATGAAACAAGATATATGGAATTATGTAGCAAAGAAAAAAAAGATAAATAACTATAAACTAAATATGTTTTATATTTTAGATTCCTCAGAGTAGCCACCCTTTATTTGTTGACAGCACTACAAACCCTTGGTCTTCTCTCAGTGAGCTTCATGATGTAGTCACCTGAAATGGTTTTCACTTCACAGGTGTACCTTATCAGGGTTCATTTGTGGACTTTCATGCCTTGTTAATGGGGTTTGGACCATCAGTTTTGTTGTGCAGAAGTCAGGGTTGTCAGCTGTGTACCAACTTATTTGACAACCGTTAGAATTCATATTATGGCAAGAACCAATCAGCTAAATAAAGAGAAATGACAGCACATCATTACTTTAAGAAGTGAAGGTAAGTCGATCCAAAAAATTGCTAAAACTCTGAACGTGCCCCCAAGTGCAGTCGCACAAACCATCAAGCACTACGATGAAATTGGCTCACACGAGGATGTGAGCCAATTTCTTAGGATGAATTCATGCCGAGGATGAATTAATTTGAGTCACCAGCCTCAGAAATCGCAAGTTAGCAGCACGTCTGATTAGAGCCCAGAGAAATGGCACACAGAGTTCCAGTAGCAAACACATCTCTACATCAACTGTTCAGAGGAGACTTTGTGCATCCGGCCTTTATGGTCAAATAGCTGCCAAGAAGACACTACTAAGGAAAAGCAATCAGCAGAAGAGATTTGTTTGGGCCAAGAAACACAAGGAATGGAAATTAGACCAGTGGAAATCAGTACACTGGTCTGATGACTTTGGTTCCACACGCTGTGTCTTTGTGCGATGCAGAAAAGGTGAACGGATGGTCTCTACGTGAATGTTCCCAACGTGAAGCATGGAGGAGGAGGTGTGATGGTGTGCAGGTGCTTTGCTGGTGACGCTGTTGGTGATTTATTCAATATTGAAGGCACGCTGAACCAGCATGGCTACCACAGCATCCTGCAGCGACATGCCATCCCATCCCATCCCATCCGGTTTGCGTTTAGTTGGACAATCATTTATTTTTCAACAGGACAATGACCCCAAACACACCTCCGGGCTGTGTAAGGGCTATTTGACCAAGAAGGAGAGTGATGGAGTGGAGCTCTGGACTGTTGGAAAACCATTTAGGTGACTACCTCATGAAGCTCATTGAGAAAATGCCAAGAGTGTGCAAAGTAGTAATCAAAGCAAAGGGTGGCTGTTTTGAAGAATCTAAAATATAAAACATGTTCTGAGTTATTTCAGACTTTTTTGTTTACTACATAATTCTATATGTGGTAATTCATAGGTTTGATGCCTTCAGTGAGAATCTACAATGTAAATAGTCATGAAAATAAGAAAAAACATTAAATGAGAAGGTGTGTCCAAACTTTTTTTTAGTGTATATATATTGTTGGAAGCCAAGAGTAGAGTATTTTATATTACACACTCTTGGTTTTGAACTGAGATGTCCAACACATCCAACACTTTTATGGATGCAATGTAGGAAGATTTCTAAAAGTTGTAAATAAAGGCAGAAAAGCTGCATTAGAAATCCTTCGGTAACACGTGAGTGTAATAGAATCCATGCCTGTCATTCTTTTTTTTTTTTTTTACCTTTTTGTCATAGAAGTTGTCTATGAGGGTGGTGAAGCGTCTGGCCTGATCCTTCATCGACAGCGTCAGCACGGGAACGCGGCGGATCAATACTGTGTCGAAGAGCCGCGCCATCTCCAGGTAATCGCTGGCACCCAAAGCCTGGAGAACGACAGAGCATGGGAGATACTGAAACAAAGTCAGACCCGAGCTTCAAACAGACAGCACACCACAAAAGAACACATCAAAGATTTCAGCTTTGCACATGTGCACATCTGCTCCATAAATGGGTACAGGCACTGTGAATTTCTGCACTCTGCACACATGGCCTGAAAAAATGACAACTGCGAAGTGAGGGCACCTTGTGCAAAAAGGTTCTAGCTGTTGTAATTTTCGTCCTCGTCCTTGGTTCTTTGCCATTCAGGCTGATTGCTCTTAAAATTAATGAGGACTCGCCAACATATGCCAGAGGAAGCCTTGAAGCTCACATGCCTTCTAAAACTCGCCGCTGTCCATCAGGGTTGAGACTTTGCACACACTACACACTTCCTCTTTGAGGCGCAGTGGGCACAACTAATCATAAAAATGTCAATAGACTTTCTTTTTGACATTGAGCAGAAAATACCTCATCCAGTTCAAAGGCCCGGACAATAAACAGAGCATAGAGGTAATACAGGGACAAGAGAAGTGCTTCGAATTTGAGCAGTTTTGATTAGTAATGAGTGGATTTTGTGTGTCTCAGTAGTAAAAAAAAAAAAAGAACAAGAAGAAGGATGTGGTTTGACTTTGGTCAGAGGTCACAGGCTGTTTTAAATGGCATCAAGCAGTTCTAATTTGTTCTCTATCTGTATAGCGAGTAACTGTTGTGTTAAAGCTAAAAACCAAGAAAAGCTTACCTTAAAACACTCCTTGTTTTTATGTTGCCAAAAGATGTTAAGTGTCGTTATGTATCAGCCTGTTTTGTTGCACAATAATGACAAATTAATCGATCGTAACAATACTCACTCTGCCGCACAGCTCATCAAAAGTACAGTCAGCAACGGTTCCGCAGGTCTTTTCTAGAGTCACATCTCTACCCAGCACTGAGAGCACCCGGGGACCTGTAGCTATGGAAACACACACACACACACACACAATGTACAATGGCTACAGTATATACATGTAGTTAGGTTAAAAAGTAGTATATTTATGAAATTTGCTTTACTACACACTTGCGATTTTTGATCTTTTAACCTCTAATATAAGACAAAATAAAAGAAAACATAATGAAAAATATTGTTTACTACTAAAAAACTATTTACTATACAATTAAATCCTAAAATTTCACAGTGTTTAAAAAAAGCACTTTAAGGCCCAGTAATTTTAAAAATCTAAGTTCAAGTCTAGAGTTTGTTTTTAATTTAGAATTGTGCAGCTTTTGTTTTTTCCTGTTGAATTATAACATATAAAAAAATGACATGAAAAGCATCACAAATAGCCCAAAAAATGTATAATTGTATTATCCATGTAGTTTAACCCTGATAAATGTTATTTCTCTGTGCCACAGACTTCTATTGTTGTAACAGACCTATTTAAAGTAGGTGAGTGAGCCGTCTTGTGGGCTTGGGTGACATGAACATTAGCAGTTAAAAAAACCTTCAGCAGAAACACTAGATAATCCTGTATGATTGAAAAGTCATGGTCTTCAAAATCCCCAGCTGTTTCGGGAATTTAAAAAGACAACAACAATAAAATAAAAAAATTAAAATCTATTTTTGAGCCTTAAATACTAAGAAAGGAGAAATGTGAGACAAATTAAGGTAGACATTGATGATTTGTCTAATTGTTATCAACACTGTTGATTTTGGTATTTTCTTTTATCTTTCATATATATAAATATTACAACTTTGACGTGTCCTTGTGTTACAGAAAAAAAGTAAAAAATAATCAATCTTTCTAAAATGCATTGTCTTCCTTAAATGCCCTTACCACTCTTTTGTCTTAATGATAGCTCTTCAAACAGTGCATCCAAGGCCTCTGCACCAGGCTCGCCTGTGCTGCACAACACACATGCACCAGCGCGCGCACACACAGGCAACGAAACAGAAAGGAAATAATAGGATATGAAATTAATAATGCTGAAGTGGCCACATCAAACGGTGGCAGCAAGGAGAGCAGGGGAGAGGGGTACTTAGCTTTTCACTCCATCGGTAAAAAACAGGATGTTAGGCTCTAAACACAAGCATTAGCCTGTGAATACACGTCGAAATGAGATTGTGAAGTGTGTGTGTTCGTGTCTGCGTGTGTGCTTGTGTTTTAACTCCAGGTAAAAGGGTGTGATGTACTCTATTTACATACAGTGAAAAGACGAAAGCACTTGTTTGCCTGCGTGCGCGAGTTCCTAGCAGCGCATATGTAACAAGGAAAATAGAAAACTAGCTTTTAAAGCTCTGCCCTTTTCTCATATTCTATTGATTCCTCTTTTTATTCTTTTCATGGATCTCTCAAGGTAATGCAGGTCTTTATAAACCTCCCAGCCTGCGTCTCCCTCATTTATTCATCTGTTTGCCTTTTCTTTCTGCCCAAACTACATGATGTGCACAAGCATTTCCTGTGTTTGTGTGCGCGTGTGTGTGTTTAATGCAGGTTAATGTCAACTCAACCCAGCCTCCGCACAAACTCTGGGCTGAGGAGGACTATAAAGAGGGAAGCAGAGAGGTAGCGTGCTTGTGTGTGTGTGTGTTTGTGTGTCTTACAGGTAGTAAAGTTTCCCTGCTGCAGCCTCGCCAAGCTTCCTGTAGTCAATCCCTGTGTCTAAGCAGATGGTGTGGCAGTATTCCTGTTGACACACACACACACACACACACACACACACACACACACACACACACACACACACACACACACACACAGAGTATACAGTAGGACAAACGTTTAAATTCCAGCATCCACATTAACCTACTTCCATTTAAAATGTGAAGTGTTGTATAGTTTAAAGAAAAAGTCTTTTTGCTGTCTATTGAGGATAACATTTGTCCATGAGCTTGGTGTTATTTGTGCTCTTTTCGCCCCATCATTTTATGTAAATGACTAATTTAGAGACAACTTTTAACATCAGCTCCATTGAGCCCGTGAGCATTTACAGCAGCAGGACATCCTGTGTGACTGACGACAAAATTAAATACAGTTTCCATGTTTGTCACAAGGAGATTTTAATCTTTCTGGACAACACTGACACACCTAACACACCTAATCGATTATTCTTGTCCTTTTATTTGATAAAAAGATAAGGAAAATTAGAGAAATATCAGAACTTTGTACATTTCTCGTTTAGCTCTGATTTTCATATTGGTGATTGCTGATAGAAATGCTAAAACAAATTGCACTTCTTTAGGTTTAAATCATTGTGACAGCTTGATTTGTCTTGATGATGCATTGTTAATATGGCAACACTGTAAAATGAACAATCAGAGCTTTGTGTCTTCGCTTCTTTCACACTAAAATGGATACAGAACAACCCTAAAAAGTATTAAATTAAAAAACAAGGCATCGCAGAAGGCAGCCGGCATCTTATCTCCTATCCTCCGACAGCTTTGGGATTTTGTGTCAGCTGTTCTCGGTTTGCCGAGCCGATCCATTGTTCTGCAGCTATTCAAGTGCGTTACAGCAGGGGTGAACCTGCGATGCAGGGTTCAAACTTTTCCACATAGAGTAAAACGTCAACAGGATTCATGTCAGGGAGTACAGCACAAACTATAATCATCATCTTCACTATTCTATCAAAGAAAAGAGAGGAACTGCATATCATCCCATCCAAGCCATCATCGGTTGACTGAGTATTCAGCGACAGCTCCAGTAAATTATGAAATCAGTGAATTTCTGCCACTGGCCTCCTTAAGCTGCAGGATAATTAGTAATCATCACAAAGCAAGGGGACGGAAATACTCTATTCTTCTCTGCTGTCAACTTTTTATCTCCGTGTCCGCTCACACAAACGGGGTTCCCACTCTGAGCCAATTGGCTGAATCAGGCTTAATAACAACCTGACAAACTCGCCCTCCCCCACGCACAAAAGGGAGGTGTCATTTCATCAACCTACTGTGACCCCACCAACGGGTAAATAGTCCCTCCAGAAAAGAAAAAAAAGAAAGAAAAAAAAAACTTGTCACTATTGCCGCCACATCATTAGTATCTCAGTTTGTCTTTTCTCCTGCCATCTTCAACTCCCTCCCTTTATGAACCTCGTCTCTAACGTACCTACGGTAAAGGCGGCTGTTGCGTTTTCTTGACGGAGGAGCGAGGTGCAAATACGAGAGGGGAAAAGAAGGAGGAATGGAAACACAATCAGTGATGATGATTCCATTGGTTATTTATAATCAGATGAGGCTGAGGCCTCGCGGGTCATTACTTGATTATCCATCTTGAGGGGATTGTCAAGTTCTCACTCCTCTAAGATTTTTATCCGCCTACACATTGTGGTTTTGCAGCCTCCCCGCACCCCGACGCCGCCACCGACATCCTCCTCTCGCGAATGTAGTCAGTCTACTTTGCAACTTTTAAATCTCGTCTTAAACAGTCCCTTCAGTTTAATCGGCGAATGGCGATGTACAAATAGTGGAGTAACAGCTTTTTTTTTCTTTCGTCAGGTGCACGGATAGAAGAGGTGATCGTTTATTTTAAGGAAAAATGATAAAAATGCGCTCGTGCTGCAAGTTGAGAAAAATATTTAGGTCGTAACAAATTTGTTGGTCACAAGTGTGCAGTCTTTAGTTTATTTTTTATTTAGTAATTTTATAGGCTCACAATTTGATTAATTTATCCATTTGCAATACTTTTAAGTTTTTCTAATGGAATGTTGTAGTATTTTCTAAATGATCACCTCTTTAGATTTTGTCTTGTTAATTAAATTAAAAGAAACTCCGATCTGCAGTTTTTGTTATTTTAATCATTATTAAGACACGTGACAGATTAAACCATAAAAAGAAAAGAAGTGCAGCCCTAAGGTTTATTACCATCAGGCAACAATATTAGCTTTTTAAACTAGTGGTGTAAAAACCTGGCAAACGTGTCGCCGATTCACAGAAAAGCAGCAAATTAAGAGTTCCCCTGCTCGCACAGATGCATTCACCGGCTCAGACACAAGAGAGAGAGATGACAGACATGAGAATCAGAGACTCTTTAGAAGAAAGTCATCCAAACACATGTAGCTCCAATCATGTCATTGTCCGAGCTGTCCACTGCTCTCACTGGACAGCCGTTTAGCATAAAAACAGAGTGGCTTTTTTTTTTCTTTTTTTACCCCCCTGCTCCCTCCACTCCCCTCTGTGCCCGCTCCCTCCATGACATATCTTTCTCTATCCTTTACTCCTCAAAAAGTTGCTTTTGAGTTTTTCAAAGAGCGCGGTGCCATTGAGCTGCAACAAAAGCCAAGGATAGCTGACTATTGGGCCCTGATGAGGTCCACTCCCTCATTACCCAGCAGCAGAAAACATTTGATGCTTTTTTTTTTTTTTTTTGGCCTGGAGAATTGACCAGGCCTCAAAGAAATGCAGGGTGGGAAGGCTGAAAAAGAGACGGGGGTTGGAGGGGGGTGAGGGGAGGAGGGGAAAGGTTGTCGTTCATTCATCCGTGTGTGTCTTACAGCCTTGTGTGGAGGGACAGGAAAAAAAAAGTGGGAGGTGGCAGGGACAGAGGGGTCGAGAGAGAGGGAGAGAGATGTGTGTGTGTGGGGTGGGGGGGGGGAAGCTTAAAACAGTGCCTTTATGCTGGCAAGTTCTGGACGACTCTTCTGACATCAAAGTGTTTTCACTAACTGGGGAGCTGCTTAGTTAGTGTGTGTGCGTGCACGCATGTGAGCCGGCTGGGGGTGTATCTGGTGATTTTATTCATTCTTGGGCCGTCTGGGGGGGTACGTGACAATGTGAACACCCTAATTACACCTAATGATCTATTCCCTTAAAGTGTGACTGCCTTGGGCCGGCGATGGATTGTTCTGCAGGGTCGTTCTCACAACCTTCTCCTGCCTCGGCTGCTCCTCTTGGGGAAACATCGTTTGAGTTGGAGGCCCCATCTTTTGTGATCCAGGACCCTACCGGACCCCCCGCTCTCAACCCATCGAGTTTCGTTGGCCCAGGACTGAACCAAAACGGTAACTCGGGCAGTGTGTGTTACCTGCACCTGGCCAACAGAGGCTCCATTTGTTGATCGTGACAGACGCGAGCAAAACATGGGCTCCACACAGTTTATTACAAACATTACACTTGACAAAAATTGCTCCCTGATCATCTTGTATAGTATAAACCTGAAAGACCTTTACAAGATTTCAACAATGTAGCATTGCAGTCTTTTAAACCTGCAGGACTTTATGTGCACAATTAAAAAGGAATCTGCAAAATTAAATAAGAGACTTCATCTTTCTTGTTCTGTGCACTGTGAAAACCTGTCCGTACTACCCCCATCCATCTGAGATTTTGTACCGCTGACTTTGTAAAACTTTTTCTTTTACATATAAGTTAATTCTCCCCAGCACCTCGGTCTCGAGTTAGATTGTGTTCTGTCTTAGTCTGCTGCCTATAAAGATACTGATTAGTAAATAACTAATTATCTGGTGTATTAAAATGGATGCAAATAATTCAAATCTGACATTCAAAAGGGTATTGATGTCAGTAATATACATAAAGTTAGTCTCAGAATAGAATTTCTGTTAGGATCACTGTAGCCAAAAATTGTTATTTCCATGTGCGGTCACTTGTATTTGGTGGTACAGTTCTGTTCTGGGACCTCCTCCTGTGGGCTTTGAAAGCAGCAAGAAGACAACAGAGCAGGCATCAGTGAATAAAGATGTCACAGTGATTCAGTTAGGTAGGGTGAACATGGTTTGCACATGCGACTTTAGTCAGTTTAGTCAGTTTGCCAGATGATGTGGGCTCCCGCTGAGATCAGCTGATCTACTGGGAGAGGAGCTTGACTTTATGTCACTTCTGGGGTGGCTTGACTTCTACTGTTTTCCCTGTTTTCTTGGTTGTCTGTACTGTGACTAGCAAAGGCAAAAACGCACCCCATGAAAGTCGAATTAAGAGACATTTCTATATTTGTACACGCTTACTATTACACATCTGACATCTGAACACTCTGATAGAAAACAGGAAAACATCATTTGCCCAAACGGAACCAAGGTAACTGCCATAATTAAAATTTAGGTAACAATTAGGATCCTGGTTTGATTCTTTGTGCTTAAAAGAAATCGATTTGTCCTATCACCCCTTGTTCAGGTTTCAGAACAGACAGAGAGAGACACTGATATGAAAGAAGTGAGCTTTGCCCTCGAAGCATGCTGCCATTAAATGTTTTAAAAGACAATGACTGTCATCAAATATCAAAATCTATTTGATTTGAACTCTTCCAGCTCTTCACACACGGTCCTTCTTACCAAGGTCTTCAGTGGAGGACCACGTCCCTCTCATTCTTCAGTCTTTCCCTTTCTCTCTTTGTCATTCTGTTTTGATTTATATATTTCATTTTTTTCTCATCACCAACTGCTCAGCACAGAGCCAGTATTGACAGTGACACAAAAAAAAGAGATGAAAAGTGGATCAAAAGAAGGGTTAAAAACGGATAGAAACTCAGAGATACTCAAAGTTGCCTCAGGGTTGTTGTCATGTTTTTCTCCCCTCGGCAGCTTTGTGCGCAACTGCAATCGAACAAGTGGAGGGAAAATAAAGTCACTATTCTGCTACCAAAATACAGAGACCTGACCTTGGGTGAGTAAAGCCAGCGAGCAGAACAGGATAGTGATAGAATAAAGAGTGGGGATAGAGGGGTGGAGAGAGAGGATGGGCAATGAAAAGTGGAGTGGAGAGCGAGGACAGTTTGCGAGAGAGAGAAAGAGTGTCTTCGTTACAATACTGGCAGCATCCATTAAAAAAAAAAGAAAAAAACCCCAAACCCTGTATTTCACAAAACTACGAGCTTTGCAGCGGCTGCAAAGAAAAAGACGCCGGAACAACTGAATAGACTCACAAATGGAGTCTACAGAGATGCTACAAAGGACGAGAAATTACAAACGACTGTGTGGATGAAAAATAGCAAACAAACTAAATGATGAACAATAAAAAAATAAACAGCGTCTTCTGGATTAAATGAAGTTGTATGTAGCCCATGCGTTGCAAGTCATTAAATCATTTTTTAAATCTAAAACTGGATGATTGTGGAAGATCGGGAGCTGCAGAAGGAAAGGTGACCCAACTAATCAGAAGTCAACAGTTAGATAAAGACATCATCCGAGGCGGACAAAAGTGGCGGATTAACCCTTACCACTCCGGCTCAGGTGATGAGGGGAAGAGGTCAGAGGCTATTTTTGTATGTTAACACCCTCTTTTCTCTCCTGCACTCACCATAGAAACAAACGCTGGCATGCACATGCGGAGGCGATCTGCGCCGAGTCAGCGGCTGCTCCCTGCGAGCATTCATTCAATCTATTAAGGGTCAGCTAGTTAGCAAGCTTTAACTTTACAGGACAGATCACTATAGAGAATCCATAGCACCCCACCTAAAAAACACCCCCAAACCCTCCAACCAGATGGCCTCACAAAGGAAAACATGGTATCCTGAAAGAGAGGAGCCAGTATGGGGCAGAGAGGGACAGCAGGCATTCAGGACCTTGATGAGGGTGGATTAGAGAGGGCAAGGGTGCTGCTGCTGCTGGGTTAGCAGGTGGGGTGCAGGGTGATTCCAAGAATCTATGCAACTTTTAGTGGGTTTGACTTCAAATGTGTGTGTGTTTAATGTTACAGTGGTTAATGACTCTGGTCAGGTTAGATTGCCTGTATTTTGCACACATATTCACTTTAGCATTTGTAATGCAACAGATTATTTATTATATCAGAGCTAAACCGGAGTTTTAGGGTTAAAAATACTGTGATACCTGAATATATTCAGAGCCAATGCCATGTTAAGTCATTTTATAAAGAACCAAGCCTAAATTAATCTGAGTGACTATGTTCTATATCATGTATTGTATTTCTTTAACAAAATCCTCATCATAGCATGAACAAAAACGAATGCATTTGTTTTCAAAAATAAACCAAAAGTCAATAATAAGGCGTTTACTATTGTATATGTATAATCCTGTGTAAAAGTTCCTATTAAAAGCAAATGAGGCATGCCAAATAATAATGAGAATTTAACAACAATTTCATTCAAAAAGCCACAAAATTCAAGTAGCAGTATGAGTGGCGATTTTCAGCGCACTCACAAGAGAGCATTTATCTACTACTTCATACCAGGAGTGTGCCTGAGCCAGACCTTAGCCGAGCACTGCTTATGTGACTGTGTGTGTGTAAAAAATGTCTGCATTCAAACTAAAGGTCATAATATATAACAAGATATTCTATAGGGAATCCCTAATAAAGTCAGCGTGGTCAACCTGGGGCATTAAGGAAACTCTTAGTTTTGGTAAATTAGAACTTATTATTAATTATTGGCCGTCCTACATAACGAAACAATGGCAGCGCAAGTGGTTTGCATCAGTGTGATTATATGAAACTGGAAGGTTGCACAGCTCAGGTGCCTCATACTTACAGGACTTCATATTGTTCAATTATGAGTTTATCCGGTACGTTTAGTGTCAGAGGAGTGGTTCTCAGTTTTAAATTCTTTATAACGCTAAGCTGCTTACTTTCAGTTCCTATCTTGCCCAAAAAAAATTGCAGCAGTGTCAACGCTTGCCTTTACTATTCAGACAAAATACCAATAAAAGGCGCAAGAATGCTGCCCTCCTCTGTTGCAAAATGCATGACAACAAATTAATATGCAATTATTTATGATCACGATCACTCCAAACACATCAATGATCATCTGGGATGCAGGCAGGATAATGGTGCTACCTGCTTAAATTGCAAAGTAGATTTTTCGCTAGAAATGCTAACCATCACATCGCTCCTCTTCTCCGCTCCACACCCCGCCCACCACCCCCCTCTACTTTTGAAATGCAAGCAGCCTGGGTCAGTCACAGCTAGTCCACCCATCTCCCACTCTTCCATTCACATTACCTGTACCCACTCACACTCTTTTCCATCTCTCTCTGCCTTTCTCTCTCTGTGAGTCTTTCAGTGTGCCCTGGTATGATCAAAGACAGCTTTGTGACACTGTGTGAAGCATCCATGAAGCAGAAAACATCAAACCACTAAGAGCAACTCGCAAAAAGACGGACACAGAGGCATACATGCAAGTGTGTGTCCGTGTATGTCTGCGTGTGCGCGCGAGATAAACAACTGAATAAATTAGAAAGACAAGAGAGAGAGATGACTTTGTCTCTACCTTCAGCACATCGATGAAAGGTAGGAAGGTGTCCCTCTGAAGTCCGTTTTTGTACAGATCTGAAAGAGGAAGGGAGGGCCTGTATTAGAGCTGCTGTTTAGCCTTCTAATAATGTCATCCCCTCGCCACAGATTGGCAGATAAAGTGGCTATTGATGAACTGAAGGATGGGTGGGGAGGCACGACAAAAGGACTGGGACCAGGGGAGAAAAATGGATTTCTCTACCGGCAGCGGCAGCAACATAAAATTCATTACATTCCCAAACAATGGTGGCCAGAGAAAGGACTGTCGCCTTTTCAGCACGGACAATGTCCACAGCAGCTCGCTGAATAGAGGTTTCAATTAGCTCGGCTGGAACAAATTACATCTGAAGTAGCATCCCTGATAGACAGATAAAACAGATAGGGATTCACACACAAACAGGGACAAAGACACACACACAGCGAGGCTCAAGCTCTCTCCAGCTGCAAATGCAAACAAGTGGCCGTTGTTGATGTTTGGACTTAAGCTTACTACAGTAGGACCTGACACAAAAATAACCTTTGCTTAATAACTTCTATACTGTAATGGACTGTGCCCTATGAGACTGGAATATGCCAAAGGTTTAAGAAAGAGAGTTCAGTGTTTTGGGACGTGCATTTTCTTACTTTATTGGTGCAAATACTATGTCTGTGTAGTAAGTATGATTGCTGCTATACCGATGAGAAACTACATAATGTTTAATAAAAAATAATGAAAAAAGAAGGCACACTCTATTTCAACTCTAATATTTTACATGTTAAGATATATTAAAATAATTATCTAGTCCTTGTAGAATGTCCTAAAATGAGGTAAATAAAACCAGATGCAAAAAACAACTCGTGATGCATTACACATGTCATTATTTACTTAACAAAAACTAACCCACGATGCAGAAGCAGTGTGTGAAAAACTAAACATTCACTGCAGTAATTGTGTTAGTAATTGTTACGTTTTGGGGGGGCATTTGTTTATGTACAGCTCTCTTAAGGTCCAACCACAGCATTTAAATCAGGTTGAGATGTGGACTTCGACTGGGCCTTTGCAACACACTGGCTGAAAATGAGAAAATAATCAATCTGTTTTAGATTTGCTGCTGTGCTTGAGATCATTTCTTGTTACAGAAACACATTTCTCACATGTGACTCTAAAATACTTTGGTATACAGAAGAGTTCATGATTGTTCCCAGATCATGTGGCGGCAAAACACCCTTCTCCTGCCGTGCTTGACAGTTGTTATGAGGTGTTTGTGCTGGTATGTTGTGTTTGGATTTCATAAAATGTGCTGTGCAGTATGGTCAAACATTTCCACTATGGTCAAGTCTCTCCAAAGGACCTTTTCTAGAAGTCTTGTGGTTTGTTCAGGTGCAACTCTGGAAACAAAAGCTGTGCTGCCATGCTTTTTTCTTCAGGTAACCCTTCCAAACAAGTCATACTTGTTCAGTTTTTTTCTAACTGTACTGTCCTGGACTTCAACATTTAACATGCTAACCTGTAGGGGCTGGGTTGGGATTTTTGCAGTTTTTCTGAGGTATGCGCAGTTTGAAGAATCTTCCTTAGTGTAGAATAATAAACTTCAAATTGTTTGGAAATGGCTTTATAATTCTTCCCACAGTAAAGGGAAGCAACAGCAATTGCTTCTTTAAGATGACTGCTGATATCTTTCTTTCTGCACTGTATTAACACACACCTGAATGCTCCATACTAGCAAACTGCCAAAACTCTGGCCGACGCTCACACTGATGATCAGTTAATCAACTACATTTGATTAGTAGCACCTGTTTATTTTTAAACGACTTTTAAAAATAAATGCCATATTTTTTGGACCATAAGGCGCCAGATTATAAGGCGTACTGTCGATGAACGGGTCTGTTTTCATACATAAAGTGCACCGGATTATAAGGTGCATTAAGTGAAACAAAACAGACAGATAAGTCAAACTTTACTCAACTCATTCTTCTTGCTTCCTCCACTTCCGTACCATTGATTCATTAATGTTGAATTCTCTTGCAGCTGCTCTATTCCCATGTTGTTGCAGTATATTAATGACTAACCTCGTATTGTGGCTGGATTATCTCACTTGTTCTCCTGACTGAAGTTTGGTCCGTTTACAGCATCCTGCCATGTGATTGCATTTGTCCCTTACCATCGGGAATCCTCGTGTTAACTTTTATCGAGTGGAAAAAAGTTAGCGTTCATCCTCCAGCTTCACTGTGTTTATGGTATGCTATCATAGCTGTGTTGCTAGGGATTAGTAGCACATCATTATATACCAGCTAGTCCAACTTCAGTAACTCTACAAAAGTCACTGCTGTTTAGTTTTCTGTCTTCATTTATGTTGGAAGTGATGTTTTCATGGATGCCTGGATGCTAAACTTAGTTGTTACACCTGGTAAAGCAGCAGCTGATCATTTTATTAAAGATGAAAGAATTTAGACAGTTTTGAACTCTCAGTCACGCCGCAGTGTTCGTTTGACTTTGGGACCTGAATTCTATGATGTGCTTCGTTAGTCTGTTTCTCAGCACTGACCCGAACAAACAAACAGAAACTTAAAATGACTACGGCCAAAATGCAAACACTGAGGCTTCAAAATGTGGAACCTAAAACCATTAGTCCATTTTTGTAATCTTCTTCTTCTTTCGATCTCTATAGCGGATCCCCTGCCTCCATCTCACCCTATTCCTAGCATCATATGCGTGCCTTCACTCCTGAAGCTCCATATTTAATGCCCTTTGTCAAGTGTAAAGTAAAAGTGTAAAGTAAATTCCCATATACTTTACACTTGTATATGGGAATAGATCATTTGTTTTTCTGGTGTTCTATTGCTAGCTTTGTACTCACTATAAGTGTAACATAATAAGAGGCACTGAGTTGCATTTGTTGTTACTTCAAGTTGCTGAAGTCTAGTGAGTCAAGCTACTGCTAAGCTAGCGTATGTAGACTCAACAGCGTCAGCCCAGTCAACACAGAACAGGACACAAAGTAGTGTGTCGGCAGGTGACAAGGCGATTGTGGCTCAAGAGTTGGGAGTTCGCCTTGTAATTGGAAGGTTGCTAGTTCGAGCCCCGCCTTGGACAGTCTCGGTCGTTGTGTCCTTGGGCAAGACACTTCACCCGTTGCCTACTGGTGGTGGTCAGAGGGCCAGTGTTCGGCAGCCTCGCCTCTGTCAGTGCGCCCCAGGGCGGCTGTGGCTACAATGTAGCTTGCCATCACCAGTGTGTGAATGGGTGGATGACTGGATGTGTAAAGCGCTTTGGGGTCCTTAGGGACTAGTAAAGCGCTATAAAAATACCGGCCATTTACCATTTACAAGGCCAGGGAGAGAGAAGACATGTGCCACTGCACACTTTACTGGAACTGGATTAATACATAATTCAACAGAGCCTAATAATTAAAAACATTTGCGATCAATGGAATTAAATGGGCTAATGTAAACTGCATGCTATCAACTATAATGTCCCCCAATCTAAAAAAAAAAAAAAAGACACCATTTATCCCTCCATCCCTCTTCAGCTGCATTAAACCCCCATCAAACAACAAAACACTGAACGTTCTAGCACAAACCTATCTCTGAATTTCCCCTCCAAACATGTCTAGGGCTTTTTGATACTAGCATCTCCACATCAATAAACACAGAAAATGCATGCCTTTCATGTCTAGTTGTCTCCTATGGCTTTTAGAGTTCCATTAACCATGTAATTAATACCAAGCAGCCTCTCTATCAAGTTTCCCTGGTTTGGGGCTTTGTTCTTAATAGCTAGTAAATAGCCACCTTGTTGCCATCCACTCCGTACCCACTCAAGGCTTTGAGACATCGACATTACATGTACCCAGAGACGATGAAGACCTTAGATAGCACATCATGCATTTATCTCCACGTTGATCACTTGCTAATTTCTTCTCCATCCTTGCTCTGTGGGCAGTAAATGCAACATCAAAGCATGTTAAAAGATGGCGTCATGTCTAGGCGGGAGAGGTGAGGTGTTTCTTTTGGTCAATTGCCGTAAACAGGACGCAGCCGGTTCAATTCTTGCAGGAGAAAAGTATTTTGAAGACAATTGTGGTCAAAATAAAGTAACCTATGGTTGTAAGTACCCTCACTGGCAACTTTAGGTACACCTATTCAACTTTTTGTTAATGCAGATATCCAATTATTCAATCACAGGGAAGAAACTCAGGAAAAACTCAGGCGCATAGAGTCAAATCAACCTGCTGAAGTTCAAACATTAGATGCATCAGAAAGGGGAAGAAAAGTGATTTTGAGTTTCGTATGGTGTTTGGTCTGAATATTTCAGGAACTGCTGATTTTCTGATGGTTTGCCTGCACAGAGTGAAACAGAGTGAGCACCATTTCTGCAGTTCAAAATGTCTTGTTAATGTCGGAGATCAGAGAAGAGCGGAACTAATAGCAAAACCTGTTGTTACAACCAAGGTATGCAGAAGGGCATCTCTGAATGTACATCATATCAAACCTTGAAGTAGGTAGGGTATACAGGAAACTGAAGCTTGAATTTGCACAGACTCACCAAAATTGGTCTCAATTTCTGCCGCAACATTTCAATAGTAAACAAGATGAAATAGGTCCCTCCGTTGCTTTATCAATAGTTTAGGCTGCTGCTGGTGATCTAATGGTGTGGGGGGATATTAGCTTTGTATCAGCTCAGCATAACTTTACTGCTACAGCCTGTCTGAATCTTGTTGCTGATCACGTCCATCTCATTATGAACGCAGTGTATCATCTTCTCATGGCTGATTCCAGCAGGTTAATGCGCCATATCACAAACCGCAGATCATCTCAAACTGTTTTCTTGGACAATAAATTGAGGTTATTGTATTCAAAAGGCCTCCACAGTCATCAGATCTCAATCCAATAGAGCACCAATAGAGTTGGATCACAGATGTGCAGCTGATAAATCTGCATCAACTGCATGATGCAATCATGTTAACGTGGTGAATCTGTGCCACAAACAATTAAAACGGCTCTGAAAGGAAAAGGGTGTCCAACCCATTGCTAGAGTGGTTTACCTAATGAAATATCAGTTGAGTGTATATTAGCTTTTCACTGGTACTGTCAGATTATTAATGGAGCTAAATTTCCCCAAATTAACAGTTTTCAGACTCACGAAGATGACAAAGCTTAAAACTACATGTTAGGAAGCTGCAATGAAAGACATCAAATTTCTTCTATTTTGAGATTTCATTATTATCTCCCACTTCAACATCTATATTACTGACAATTTGTAGTCGCAACCATTTATCTTGGTGTTGACAGTGTTTTCTGCTGAGACGCTAAAATTACAGCTGACTCTCTTGGTTTTTAACTCATTGCTTTAAATAAAATTTTAATAAAAGAAGTAGAATGGGAAGACATGCACAATATATATTATTATTGCTACAGACTACAACAATATAATTGATAAGAATAGCTAAAACGTGCATTAAATGTTTGCTGGTCATACCATCAGGGGGTCTGTTGGAGGTAGCCACCACCACCACTCCAGTTTTAAACAGCGTCTCAAACAGCTGCTTCAGGATCATGGCGTCGGCGATGTCTGCCACCTGATTGAAGAGAGCAAGAGAAGTCGAGGAGCATCTCATATTATTCTTTTCTTGCCACACCTGTGTGTGCACAAGTGTGTTTGAGGTCACAACAGTCCATGTTGATCAGTGTCATTCAGGTGTGCTCATTCAGTCCTTTTTGTGTGGTCATTGCCACCCAAACTTACGTGTATACACATGGATGCAAACACACACTCAGGCACTTAAATTTACTGCAAATGGTCAAGAACTGGCCTTCCGTTGAGTGGAGTAGCTGAGGCGAGGAAAAAGACCTGAGCTAATCAACAAAGCCGAAAAACAAGAGGAATGAAAGAATAATAAAAACAAAGCAATGCGAGGAAGGACTGGGGTCATGACGGCAGACAAAGCTTCTATCAAAGCATGTCCACATAAAGGCATATTAAAGTGTGCATGTGTGTTGTATGTACTAGACACAAGGCTATACGGTGTGACAATACATAAATCCAATTCAACTGTCTGCTGCCTTTTTCATCTACATCATTTCCATGAGTCCACAATGAACAAAGGTCGATGACAACACTGAAGCAAGGACGTTTATGAGTCGCTAGCTGTTAAATGAAGAGCTCTGACCTTTCTATTACTAATCCAGTGCTCTCACTTTTGTTCTTATTCTCTCGTCTGTGTCTCTCTCTCTCAAACCTATGTTGTTCTTTTGAACACCTATAAAGGGAGAAATGTTACCCTGTGATTGGCGGTTGTCAAAGCGACATTTATTTAACGTGATGCTCGACCGATGAAAGTTGGGCACAAAGGATTTCCAACCTCTCTGGTAACTTAAAGTTGTCGGTCTCATGCCAACAGTAATTTATATCCTGTTAAATGACAATGTTTCCTGCCAAGAAGATGTAAAAATGCACAAACAGAAAACCGCCTCACTGTAATGCCAAATTCTTGACTCTTAAAGTACTTTTCTTGTTTAAAAACCCTAAAAGAAAATGTCTTGAATAAAAGAAAGACTTTGCAGTCATGCATCTGTCCCACCCTCTCCTCTTATTCCCTCTTACCTACTTTCCTGTATATAACAGGCACTTCTGATGGCCATACCCACAGCATATGCTTCCTTTCAGACTCTGGAGAGTCTTCTGCTTTTTGCATATTAGCCCCACTGCCCTTGCCAATACTTGATTAACATTTGTGTTAAAGCCTTGATTTTGCTAAGGAGAGGTGGCTAAGGGCATCAAATTAGCGTGTGTGTGTGACTGTGTGTGCGTGTAATGAGAATCAACAGAAAGCCAAGGCTCAGTGTCTCTCTGAAGGGGCCCCCATTTCCTGCGACCACAGGATTTTATTTTCATTTCAAAAGAATCATTTAAAAATGACCTTTTATACAACATGGATTTGTTTATTCATGTGCCCTCCACACGGGCATAGTATGAGGGGCAATATTGATTGCTGAATGACTAGGGGAAGAGGGAAAGAGAATGGGTACCCACAGGATGAGAAAGGTGGAGGGGGACTGATGTAGCACTTGTGGAGCACAAAAAAATAATGGTGCAATCTCTGTCAGCCATTGCCGATATTTAAATGAGCATCCAATTACTCAAGCGGCTGTCAGTTTACAGCGAGGCACACGGGTGCCAAATTAAACCTCTTTTGATGTTACACCTCTTTATGTACACAACCTATGAACAATTTCACAGAGGCTACACAGTGACTGAGGCCCTGAGACAATGATGCTCGAGCGTTTTCTTCTCACTCTTTCACGTTCTTTCTCACTCTCTACCCATCTTTCCATCTTGGACCTCTCAATGGCGAGTATTCATTAGAGGAGCCGGGTAGGGGTCGCAAAAGGAAGGAGAGGAGGAGAGCTGGGGGGGGGGCTACAAATTACTGATAATGGCATGGCGCTAATGAAGAGAATGGAAAAATGTCATTAGCATTTAAGAGGATAAGATCCATCTGACCCGCCGCCGCCAGTCGCTTTCTAGCTCCACTCACTTAAGGAAGCAGGAGAGTGCGACTGATACCCAGAGCTTCATTTGCATGGCTGAGTGGTGGAGGATGCTGATTGGTATAGCCCCTCGCACCCCCCCCACCCCAAACCCCCAACTCTCCCAACCTCGCAACCTCTTATTTATGCATCACAAACAACGCGCACATGTCTACTTGTTTCCCCCGCCATTCACCGGTAGCAACAGTCGACAAGCGAAAACAGCAAAGCTGGCGACAGCAAACAAAACAAATCAATGAGAATGCACAAACAGCGCCGCGGTTTAAAATGTGAAAGACGGCCAGATGAAAGGAGCGGCTCTTGATCCACCCAGATGCACGGAGAGTGATTAGAGGGAGCAACTGCACCTTCTGTGACCTCTGACCTGCTGGCATTAACTGTAATGATATCAGTAAAAGGAGCAACATTGTGCTGCTAACAGATGTGTTTGGCTGGCTATTGATGAACGCAGAAACACGTGTTTTTCTTCACTACAGTGAATGACTAACAATCTCACAGAGAGTAGACAGCCTCAGTAGTGGTTCTCACCTCTAATGGTGAGAACATTGTGCATCACTAATGACTCAAGGGGGTCCTTTAGTTGTGTACAGTGTGGCTGTAATGGATTGAGAGCAAACTATTGTGAGATTAAACAATGTACCTTTATCTGTCCTAGTAAACTATGACTAAACACACTAAAGAGAGAAAATACAACTGGAAGTCATTTTGCAATTGTGCTATATTTAAAAGAGGCCACTAGGTGTCCCCAGTCCTGTTTTTTATTCGGATTAGAAGCACGCAGTTGTTCACAGGAGAACTCAAAATACAGAGAGTGCAACATTGAACAAGTTTTTTCTAGTTCCTTATCTTGACAGAAATAGAGGTCAACCTTGAAGCAATTGCTGCCAACTGCAGGAAATAAACAGCAGTTTATCGCTTTGTTTTATTCTTTAAAGATTTTAAGATGTCTGATTTGTGAGTTTCTGCTGACCCAGCATTCAGTTGGGTTGTTGTACAATAAAGCAACACTTTGGTAAAAGCCAACTAGACAGATTCACTCTAAACAATGTGAAATATTAGGGAATAAAACTTGAAAACTTCATAAACTCCCAGTTATTTCTTTTCTCTTTGTGACCTCTTTTAAAACTAGGAAAAAGCACACAGATATTATTTATGAAACATCCAGCCTGACTTGACAGACACGTATCCCCGTTTTATATTAATAGCACATGTAAACAATAGCATGGCAAAAATATAGAAAATTTAACTAGCACTATATTTATCAGTGAATATATAAAGCACATGGCTTTCAATTAATGTGTGAAAACCCCTAGTTCGACACCAGGAGGAGGCACAAATCACTGGCGAGGCATCCAGGACAAAAATATATCCACATCAGACATACTGAGCCATCCGCTGTGGTGATCGTTCGCGAATGAGGGAGCAGCTTTAGTCAGTATATAAGTGCAGTAGTTACAAATATCGAAACACGTAACAGTATTTAAAATTCTCATTGTGTAATGTTCCGCTTTACAACAGTGCCTGTGACATGGTTGCTCACCTGAAACTCGTCAAAACACAAGAGGCAGGTCTCACTGCTGATCTCCATGGCAACCGGTGATATGGGGTCATAGGTAAACATTTTCCCTAACCTCCGTTTTGGCAGGCTTTGTTTCCTCCGATGGATCCCTTTAAAGCAGCACACAAACGTCAGGCACATCTTAAAGCACACCTGCGTCGGCAACCCAAACCCACTGACAGTGCTGAATAAAGCAGTAATTTCACCTGTGTGCATAATGGTAGACAATTAGCAGGACGGCTTCAGGACAAACAGAGGGATAAATATAGGATCTCCGCTGCACGGGGAGTCGGAAAACTTCTACAAAGTCATGCAAGGAAACGTTGGGCTGTTAAAGCTGAGGAATGGGAGGATGCTACTAACTTTTGTGGATGTCCAACATGAAGCCGTTGAAGTGGACTCGCTTTTTGCGACTGTTCTTCACATGGGAATAAAACAGATCCATAAGCATGGTCTTCCCTGTGCCTGAAAAGGTGGGAAAACCAAACCAAAGTTATTATGATAACCACAGAGATGTTAGTTTGTATAATGATAGGAGCTTTTTCTGTATCCAAGCTCACCAACATCTCCATATATATAGAAGCCTTTGGGTGGTGGTGCTGGTGGTGGAATGGGTTTCTCCTTTGGGACAAAATATTAAAATTAAGATGATTGTAGTGCGTTTTTTTTGCTTTTTTACATGAATCTCAACCAACATAATCGCTGAAATTTATGCACAGTGATTATTTCCACTCTATAGCTAATGACTTAAATAAACTTCTTCATATTGATTCCAATAAATGTCTGAAACATCATCTAATAAACAAAGTATGCTAAGGCATTAAGCCACCACTACAGTGTGAGGTTTCACAATCTCCAGACTAGCCCACTGCAGGGGAGGAAGACAAAGGGGATCTAATCAACAAGACAAGCCAGGGTTCCCACGAAAGAAAAGCATCATCAGAGGAACAATGGAGGGATTTGTCAGACAAAACGGAGAGGACTGGATGAGGCTCCATACGAGATGGAGTGGACTTGTCTGTGCAGCCTGTTTAGCGCTGCTAATTGTGATACGGTACTGTTGCATTGAGGTGCTGCTGGAAGTCATTGTGCTGCCTGCCTCCTATTATCAAAAGGTCTTTGCTTCAAAAAAAAAAAAATCTTCTGTGTGGAAGCTGAGAATATCGAGTAAAGCCAAAAAGGACCCAAGCCATGTGAACGAATGTGCCGTCAGCTTAATCATCTGTAATAACAATGTGAAGAATATCTATGGGTGGCCAAATTATGGATCTTTTTATCGCCTTTAAAAAAACCGCTGTTGTTCAGGATCGTCCATCTCTGTAACCGGGCAACACCAAATAGCTTTGGAATTAATCACTCACTAAACAAAAAAAAGTACTGGCCTCTTTGGATTTAATTTAGTTAGAGGACGGTACTCTGTGTCCACCGAACTCAGTGTCCATGCACAAGGGGCACTTGACTCTGGTAAAATGTGGACAATGGCAGTTTGAAATCTAAATTAAAAAACAAGCTTGCTATCCAACCTCTCTCTCTCTCTCTCTCTCTGTCTATTCCCGCTCCACCCCTCTCTCCTTTTTACCCACCCCTCCATCCACTGCCAGTCCTGGGCTGGATGTGAAGTACTGGAAGAGCAACAAGCCTTTCCTGTTTGCTCTGGCATAACAGTGTGTGACTTCTCCCTGACTTCCCAAGCTGCCCTCTAGCATGGCGGGGTAATTGTCAGTGGCTGGAAACCATTCTGCTACGGCAGAGTGGCGAAGGACAAGACCGTCCCTCAGCCACTCTGTCTAACTGAGCTCATGCTGCAGGATATAGACTGGCACATGAGTGGAAAGTTCACATGCAGGACATGGTCATTTTGGCTTTAGGAAGAACTTCTTTTGACCACTGCCAAAAATGACTCGCAGAGGCATGGTCGGCTAAGATCGTCAGAGCCCAAGTCAAGTTTAATTCACACAACTGTCCTGCTGGAGGCCTACCATGTGCAGGAGGACTCCATGATGCAGGTCTGTCTTGAAGAGGGTGGATCCCACTGAACAATGGCCCATTGTCAGCCAACCATCCGCAAAACCACGCCACATTGGGTCTATATTAAGTCAAGTGTACTCTCCTCACAGACTTGATCAGTTAGTGAGGACAATGGCGGCACTTTCACAGAGAGAACAGACACCAAAAGGACAGTGGTATGACCTGATTCAAACTGGAATAATTGCATAAGTACTCCAGTCAGTGTGTGTGTGTGTGTGTATGTGACAGACAGAGCAAGAAGTAAGGTGCAAAAGGAGAGGGGTGGGTGTGAGGGTGGTTGGTGGTGGTGGTGTTGATAGCCTACCACCAAAGTATTTGTCAGAGTCCCAAATCAAAAGCAAAAAGGACAAGAATGGCTGAGACAATGGGGATCCCCTCATTACTGCCCGGGGACGGTGAGAGAGTGAGAGGGGTGCCGGGACGGGCCCAGCGGGAGGTCTGCCCTGCTGCCTTCCAAAATCTGTGCCTAACTCTGTGTGTCTGTGCCAGCCAACCAACAAAAAAACTCCCACCACCAAATAGTAGACAGTCAGCTCCCCTGACCTAAAAACAACAACAGCCCCCCTGCATTATGCCGTTCCAAAACTCACATGCACAATAAACTTCCCAGACCCCTACCCTCCCTTTGACCTAAGCCCCACGGCCACCATCGATGATACAACAGGAGAACAGGGAAGTCGACTCTGTGAAGTCCGTCCATATGTTAGATGTCAGTGGTGCTTTTTAATCCAACGACAATCCAGATCCAGACATATCTATGCTGCCTTATGAATCCTAAACTGTTCCCCAAATAATGTCCAGCGTAATGCATCCTAATCCAAACGATGCAAATCCGATGCTTTCAGTTTTTGTATTTTTTATTTATTATGTAGGAATTTTTGGAAGAAATAACACTGGTCTTGACCCTGAAAAAGAGTATAAATACCCTTCAAGACTGTCTCATTAGCTTTTTTCCCCGAGGCTTTCAACAGTATTGCATGGTCTTCATCGGTGAATGGAGTTTGTTCAGTTGTCACTTGTCAGTCTGTTGCCATGCAACATGCTAAAAAGCTTTTTTTTTATTTTTATAACAGCTACTGAGCAGGTATATTTTAATAGTGTAACAAACTACCTTCCCTGATGATGAAGACTGTGTGAGATGTGGTTGAAAGCGCTGGAAAAAACTGCAAAGTGAACCTCGAGTTTAGAGTGTTTTAAATGTTTGTCCGCATGGCTCATCCGTCTCCTCGCAGAAAATGAAACTTGTTTAAAATACAGTGAAACACTGAGGCTCTAGTTGCTTTAGGCCACAGTGATTAGACCTCTAGTGAAGTCTGTTGTTCTTAAGTTTAACTCTGGTGCTCAAAAATGTCGACATGAGGTTGTTTAAAATTAATCAAGGGTTTGATGATGCACCTTTCGATAAAAACAAATATCATATTTCATGAGTACAATAAAATATATTATTACAGTTAAGTGAACAATGCATTTTTTTACTTTTTACATTCAATTACAATAAATTTGATTTATTTATATAGCACCAATTGACAACAACAGTTGCTTCAGGGCATTTTACACTGTAATGTAAAAACCCTACAATGTTTAAAACAAAGCTAGTGAAGAGAAGCCAGTATAGGAGAAATATGCTCTCTCTTTCTCGTTCTTGTTTGTACTCTCACTGGAGCATTTTGGATCAACTGAAGGCTTTTTGGGAAACTTTTAGAACAACCTGATATTAATGAATTATAGTAGTCCAGCCTACAAGTGAGGAATCTGTGTTGCTCTGAGACAGGATGTTTCTAATTTTGAGGACATTGTGCAGAAGAAAGAAAGCAGTGCTAGATATTTGTCAAGGTAATGTCATGTAAAAGTGAAATATCTAAAATGAATTTCTAGTGAGACACTGTTTTTCTAAGATGTTTTAGGTCTGAGTACTGTGACCTTTTTTTGTCTGAATTCAGAGGTAGGGAATTAGAGGTCATCCAGGCCTTTATGCCAGTATGATATGCCCGCAGTTTAACAAATTGATAAATACAAGGTAACTGAGATAAAATATTTTGTGACTGAAAGATAGAATTGTTTTTACACCGCCACTGTGTGTGTGTGTGGATTTCAAATCAAACAATCAAAATGTGATTGAAGTGCAGATTTTTAGCTTTAAATTCCAAAAACAGTTAATGCAAAGTTAATTACAACTATTTTTTTATACATAGTACTCTTTTTAGAGGCTCAAAATTAATTAGACAAAATAACGTGATGAACGCTGACCGATCAAGTTTTGCAGCATTTGCCTGAATCTGAACAGAGAGTATGGCCCATCACACTTCGCGATTAATCCTCCTACTTCTATTAGCATTTATGTCATCACAAGTGACTCAGTTCTACAGAGAACCATTTATGTCAATGCCAAAATACTTTTCTCATTGTCTCATTATTTTCATTCAAGTTCATCTTAGTTTACCCAAATATTTGTTTTCAAAACTACGCAAGCTCTCTTTGGTTGAGGTGTACAGAAGCAAAACTACAAAAAAAATGTATCTCTCAATCAAATGAAGAAAGAAGAAGATGACATTTACCAGTGTCATGCACTTAACCATGTGTTACAACCAAGGTATGCAGAAGAGCGTCTCTAGACCTACAACGTGTCCAACCTTGAAGCAGCTAAGACCACATCAAGTGCCATTCCTGTCTGCTCAGAACAGAAAACGGAAGCTATAATTCGCATGTGTTGACCAAGACTGGACAATAGAAGATTAGAAAAATGTTTCCTGGTCTGATGAGTCTTAATTCTTATTGCAAGATTTCAATGGTAGGTTCAGAATTTCGTGTAAACAACATGAAAGCACGGATCCATCCTGACTTGTATCAACGGTTCCAGCTGGTGGTAAAGGTGTGCGGGATATTATCTTCAGCCTTTTAGTACCAAATGAGCATTGTTTGAAAACCTGAGCATTATTGTTCACCATGTCCATGTCTTTTTTATGACCACAGTGTAACCACTGCTTCTAATAAGATAATGCACCATGTCACATACCTCAAATTCTCTCACACTGGTTTGTTGAACATGGCAGTGATTTTGCTGTATTCAAAGAAAACCTTTGTGATGTGGTGGAAGAGGAGATTTGCACCATGGATTTAAAGCAACTGTGTTTCTCTGTGTCTGAGAAATGTTACCAACACCTTGTTTAATCTAGCCCATAATGCACTTCTGTAGGGGAAGGGGGGTGTACCTAATAGAAGAGTGTAATATATTAGTAAGTATACATAGATTGAAGAAAAAAAGTTCTGATTTTTTGCAGTAACTGACTAGCTGTGGTATATATTGGGGATAAAAACTGGCAAGTTGTATCTTCTCTGAAAAGCCAAACCTGCCTTATTCACTCCAACCATGGTCACCACAACTTCTCTGTGATGATATATGAACAATCCTGTCATTACCTTTTCAGTGAGCTCACTGCCTTTGTTTTCGGCTGCTCTGGTGCCACTGTGATGTTGGCTGCTGTCATCTTTTGAGTTTAGAATGTCTTGATTCAAGTAGATACTATTACTGTAGCTCTTGAGGCTGTGCTGCAGCTGGGCCAGCTGCTGGAGAACCCGTCTCTGTTGGGCATCCCTCCTCAGGAAGCCACCCTGAACGAGGCTATCAAAGTGCACAAGAGTTTCACTGGAACCACACGTGTCTGCTGCTGGAGGATCCGAGGAGCAGGACGATGCAGATGAACAGCATGCCCTCCAACTACTGTAACCTTGAAGCATTACACCAGAACACGTCAGTGTTACATGCAAACATAAAATATGCCTGGATATAGTATAATCTAGATGTTATAATATGAGTCCAGTAAAGCTGTATTAAAACATGTCGTAGCAATAAATGTGTAGTTGTAGCACACGGAATCTAGATAGAGGAAATACAGTCTGAAACATTTCCCGGACGGGTTAGTCTCTGCACGTTGGCGCAGAGTCGCCTACCTTTTCCAGAGAAACTGCTCGACAAACGACAAATCTGACGTGAAATCAAAGGAGAGTCTTTGAGGAAAAACTTCAATGAGCGACTGACAGCGGCAGCAGCCGTGTAAGTCGCCATGATGTTTCAAAACGCTAAAACTTTATTGAGATTCTTTCACACAAGCATTTCGCAATAGCACGACGAAGGGGCGTTTAGAATATTTCAAATTTAAATAAATGTCACGAATGTATCTCAACTCTATAGTATCGATACACATAAACCTATAAGATTTTGCATCAAAGGAACAATATAATTATACATTTTTATAAAATGTATAGTTTGTATTCTGTATTTTGTCGATTTTCTTTCTCCGTTTTTGACTATAAAGTGGTATGGATTGCTAATTATTATGACTAACCCTGTGAACTAGGGCTTTTAAGGAGAATAATATAATACTGACCATTAAATTTCTATATTTCGATCGCTTGGGGTGTGACAGTAACAAGTTTACGTTCTAGCAGTCAATTTATATTATTAGCTGTGTTTGATCTGGGTTGTAGGGTAAAATGAACACGTTTGTGTCTGTAGTGTAGTAATCGATGTGTGTAATGTGCCCGCTGGCAGGTTGTAAATAAATCGAGCAGGGGGTGACAGAGAAGCGTCAGCTGAACCTCAGCTGATCGGAAGTTCAGCTCTACGGCATTTCAAGCTGGCGAGAGTAAGTGACTGGGTGATACCGAAATTTGCTCGGTTTGCCTTCAGAATAAACTATGAAAATTTTATTTTTAGCTCTAGCAAGAACAACATTCACGTGGAGAAATGAAATAAAAAATATATCTTATCTTTAAACTCGGATAAGTCATGAAATCAGACCGTATTTTAACGTAAGTCTTCATTTTATGTACACAGCATTCACCAAAATCCTTTATTTTGAAGGCCATCAAGGTGACGTGCATATTCGTAATCTGACTAACTTCACGCAATCCCCAGGCTGCTAGAAGGAAAGGGAGACATGGCTGAAACCATAGCTGATACAAGAAGGCTTTACACCAAGCCTCAGAACTTAAATGACGCCTATGGACCTCCGAGTAACTTTCTAGAGATTGATGTAAGCAACCCTGAGACGGTCGGGGTGGGCAGAGGCAGATACACCACGTACGAAGTCAGACTGAAGGTGAGCCTACCGTAACAAGTGCAAATGGCGCTAGCTTTTAAGCTACACACCTAAGCACGCAAACATATCTTTTCTGCTGTCACAGAAAGTTGTAATTTTTCTGACATCGCGATTTTTGCCGCCACTAAGACATTCAAAGGGTCGATGTTTAAAAGTGTGGGCTATTAAGAAGTATCAAATTGTCCGTTGCTAAAGGAATTAGTCGACGCTTGCTAGGAAGCTAGCAGCCTTTATCTGACTGCACGGTTACCTGACGTTACACTGTCTGCTCAACGTTGTTGGTGTACATAAAGCTGTTTGACTGCATGTTAATTAAAACATATTTAAAAGTGTTTGATAACGTGTGTCTGTTGACGGCGACATTGCTCCGGGAAAGAAGGGGTGTGCGCGCGTGTGTGTGTGTTTACATTAGCCTCAAGTGTTTTTCCACAGCGCAGCTGAAACATGTCTACAAATAAACTGCAGTTATATAACCTCGGTTTAAGCGAAACACGTAACCTTCTCAAAGACTTAACGTCTTTCTGAACAGTTGATCTCCAGCCACACCCCATTGTCTGAGTGCAAACCACAGATAACAGCATTGGTCACACTTAATGACAAACCTGAGGTGAGGACTGGCCTGTATGACTAAATGGTGCACTGGGACATAATGCGAACATTTTGGTTGATATAGTATTTTACTTTGTAGCTTTTCTGACGTGACAAATCACCAGAAGCCACCCAGTACTATAGGCTAAAGGAGAACATACTTTTGAGTCAGCTTCTCTGGAGCTATAAAGACAGGATGCAGGATGCTGCCTGATCCTGTCCAGTTTCACCCACCCCCTTACAACACACTTCCTTCCTCCAACTTGTAGAGGAGAACAAAAGGTGGTTTTTTTTTTTTTCGTATAAAGAATTCTTTTTGTTACTTTACTATCTTATTTGGCTGTCAGTGTACATTTTTTTAAAATTTGAAATTCTGGGATGGCAGCTAATGCTGTGTAGAAATGCAACAGTGTTGTTGAGCAATAGGTCGGGATGACAACTGTTAGAGAGTCAGCAATTGCAAAACACATCCTGTGTATCTTTCTGTCACTGCAACTTTGTGGTCAGAGTAAAAATCAGCCTGGAATAGCTGAGGTCAGCTGATACATTTCTTTCAGTGCTGATACAAATCACTAGTAACCAAAATCAAACTATTAAAATAACAAATCATAGTCAACATTAACTCCAACACTAACCTTTGTTAGGCTTTTTGTGTCTTAAAACTGTTGCAATGTAACAACAACAAAAGAACAAATGTATCTTTTTAAGATCTGTTCTCAAAGATGAAGTGTATTTTTTTCTGGGAACTTGTAATTATAGAAATAAATCACTGTAATTGTGATATTTGGCAAAATGGTTAGTTCGGTTAAGTATTTGGAAAATCACACATTTTTTTTTTTTTTGCCTCTTTACACAACTGCTGTGGATTTTAACTAAACTCTCCAGATGTGATAGAACTGCAATGATGCGCCCGCATCCTCATGACTTGGTGACAGCTTTAATTCAAGAAGCCTTGAACCAATTTTTATACATTTTCCCATTTTTAGATGCTCAAAAATAATGTCAGTCAATAATAACTGACTGACATTTTCTTTGTCAGATGAGATCTTTTCCCTTGTTGTTTTATTGCAAATTAAGCAGATGAAAAACAAAGATGCCGATGCAAGTAAAGGAGGGCAATAGGTTGAAAACCTAAAATAAACCTAACAGAGAGGTGGAAATGATCAGACTGGCCAAATCAGCAACACCAAAAGGCCTGAAAGACTACAGAATACAACTAAAATAGGGGGTTTCCATGGTTAAGGAAAGCAGCTTCACAACATCTAACCAAGTCATGAGGCGGTCTACAGTCAAGAGATACCTTCATAAATGTAAATAACAAAGGGTTTACAACAAGGTGCAAATCACTGGTTGCACTCAAGTACAAGCAGCCCTGATTAGACTGTCAGAAACCATCTAGAAGAGTCTGCTTAGTTTTGAAATAATATTTGAACACATGCAAACAAGATGAACTTGTACCAGAATGATTGGTGTGCAGACTTCAATCATACTTGAAGAGAAAATAATGGAGAGGGAGAGAAGTGGATCATGATCTAAAGCATGCCATATTACCTGTCAAACATGGTGGAGACATTTTTTATGGCACTTTCATGTATGACTGTCAGTGGAATTAGTGTTTATTTATTATGTGACTGTTGAAAAGTAGCAGAATGAATTGTGAAGACTACAGGGCTATACTTTCTGCTGAGATTCACTCAAAAGATCCTGCAAAATGGATTGGACAGTACTTCATAGTGCAAATGAGTAGTGTCCCAAATCATACTGCAAAAGCAGCCCAAGTGTTTCTCAACTCAAAGAAATATTGTGAAGTTCTTTTTTTTCTTCAAGTTGGTCATCAGATCTAAAGTAAATAGAGCATGCTTTTCATTTGCTGAAGACAGAGCTAAGGTTAGAGAAATCAGTTGGACACCTTTTGGAGTAAATGTGTCAAAGCAAGTCACAGGATGAAACAGCATATTAAAAGCACTCCTTAAAATGGTTAGCTTCTATAATTACCTTTGAGCCTCTAGAAATTTATATGTATAAAATGTCTGTAAATCTCCTGAAAGTCTGCATTTCTATCGTGTCTCGATAGTTTGATTTATAGTCCACTGTGATTGTGTCCTGAGACAAGAGTTGTGTCATTTTCCAAATACTTATGGACCTAAATGTATCTGGCAATCCACCTTTGAAACATCAAACCTGCTTAAATCTGCAAATGCTTTTCTTTGATCCTGTTTATGGCACAGTACCCACAGTGTTGATAGGATAAATGTCTTACAAAATAAAAATGTAAATATAAGCTAAAGGTCGCTTGCTCTATTATTGGAGTTTTAAATCATATCATACATGGAAACGGGAGTTTACGTGGTTGTCATAAAACTATCGATTTTAAGAGTTTTTTAGAACAATGAAAAGTTTGAACGTTTTTATTTCAGTGACAACTTAGCAGTCTGCCTGTGCTGATAATCTCAGTGAAAGCTCCATGGTGAGCAAAGCAACTTGGACAACCTTGGACCGTTTGCTTCAGCTGCTGCTGCTTTTGTCAGATATTAAATGTCATGCCTACATCAGGAATTTTGTGAGAATGCTAAAATATAACTCTTATTTGACATGCAGACACAACAAGCAGGCAGTTAGATTCACGAGAAAAGAAAAAAGACACATTTTAGCTGGGTTAGCCACGAGGTAAACGTTGTATTTTTTACAGTATTTTCAAGCTTTAAGAACTCTTTTAAAGGCTTGTCAGTTTTGCCACATAAGCCAGGCAATTTTGTATAAATGTAACTATTATTGGACCTTTTGTGTTCGATTTTAAATACACAGACTGTCAGACAGTCACTATAGGCTCATCTGATTGCTCCATCTCCTCATCTCTAAATTGTCATCTTGGTTGACTGACACCCCTGTAGTTACTGGCCTGGAGTATTTAGATTGGTTACCAGCCCTCAAGTATTTAGTCGTTTTCCTTTACCTTTAAGAAACGAGTTGAGAGGAGAGAAGCTGTCTCCAGGCATTAGCGTTGAATATAAGGCTACTGTACTTGATTAGCGTGTAATAATTAGCATATGCGTGTAATCAGCATTATTGTGCACCTCATAGCCCTGTGTGACCCTGCTTTGCATAAGACCACAGAAGAAGCGGTGCATCCCTCACTTCTCAACAAACGTGGTGTCAACTTAGCTTTGCTTCTCTCCTTCTCCTTTCTTTAGCTTTCTTTGGAAGCGTTTTACTCCATCTCCAGCCATTAAAGAGTGTTTGCCACAAGGCCTAGGTCTGGAATGCGTAGTGTTTGCTTTGCCCCTTCATTGCTTTTTTTCCCCCTCTTCCCCCTCTTCATCTACCTTTCTTTTAATATTTCAGAATACTTGAAATATATCATCTCATTACTCTGTACTGTTTCCGTTCCTAACCTTTTCCCCTGTTCTCACTGCTGTCCCGCTATCCACCTCGAAATCGAGAGAGCTCTTGTGGCCGCAGTGAGAGAGTCTGCCTAATCCCCTCATTGAGAAAAGAGAAGAATTGAACCAGGCCAGGGTGGCTGGGTGGGTGTGTGTGTGGTGAGGGGGAGCTGGAGCATTTACTCCCCATCCTCACCCTCCAACTCACCCCCCCACCCATGGGAGGGCAGAAAGCCACCCCCTCACCAGATTTCACCCTGTTGCCTACTTTTCCCATTTTACTCCCAGCTGTGTGCAGTCACTTTCCTGGTTCATACCGTGTTACCATTGTTCCCCATGATAACTGAAATCATCAAGTTTGCTCCGAGACTGTTGAAATAAGAGTCATTCATTTGGCTTGTGACTCACCGGCGGTGTTGGGATGCTCACAAAGTTAGTGGCGAGACAAATTGTTTAAACATTGTTTACTGTGGCTGTGAGGCATAGTCACTTGTTGGCAGACGGGCCTGCGTTTGGCGTTTGAAATTAATGGGATCAATCTCTCACTCTATGCATCAGTTTTTTAACGAAGTGGAAGCTAAGTTCACACCGAAAGGAGGCGGATATCTCATTTTGCATGAGCAGACTCGTAATGTCGGGGGTCATGCTGAAACAATGGATATCTGTTCCAATCCAAATCCCTTCGTTTTAAGGGTAGTTTTTGAAGTGGCTTACGGTTGCTTTTTTATGCTTCTGCACATTTTTCATGTTCCTAATGGAGAGAGTTGTTTTTCATGAGTCCTATCATATCACCTTAATGGTCTTTTACTTTTTTCTGTGTAGTGTCTGGCAATACAACATAGTGTATTTGTTTGGACCCTCAGCAAACAAGGGGTTGGAGCTGGGATGGGGGTGTATTGGGGGTGTATGTGTGTGGAGTAGGAGGAATGGGTGATGGATATTATCAAAATTTTAGTTGGTTCCCATCTCATCCAGAGAGCACATTCAGGGGAGCGAACTTTGGGATCTCACTTTGTTTATGGATAGGAGTACATAAAAGGGCTCTTATAGCTGTGTCTCTCACTCTCACTCAGTCTTCTACCCCTCCTCTTCTCTTCTCCCATAGCTTCTCCCTCTCTCTTTCTTTCTCTTTTCCATTTGGGCACCAGGGTGAGGGCGGGGGCCTTTGGTCATTAATAAAATGGGGAGAGATGGTGTGTGTGTGGGTGTGTGTGGATTGTGGGGGGAGGAGGGGAGGCTTGTCAGGCACAGTCAAGTGTAATCCAAAGTCTACAGCATCCTCTTCGACAACTATTTTAATGGAAATGGGGAACATATTGTATCAAGGCTACCATATCCTACTTGAAATGACAGTATCAAAAGTGGGAGTTGATACTATGGCAACAAAGCAGCTTTTTGCCAGCTAGGCGAGTCGGAGAGAGGGTAGGCTGTCAGGCCGCAGAGGCCGGCAAGCGAGGGAACGAGTGAGAGAGTACATGGAGAGGCGAGAGCAAAAGACCCATAGCCCCAACTCTTTTGTTCGGGGTCTTTTTTTCCCATTTTGGAATATGATGCAATGAGATGGTATTATGTTGCCATTTTTAATGCTATTATTCTGAAAGGGGACTATATGGGAGGGGTGAGAAGGGGGCATGGGGGAGGTTTAGGATGTGCACTCTCAAACTTGACTTAATCCATCCTGCTAAAAGCTAATGCATGGTGGCCTTGAACTATTCTCTCAGGAGATGAGTGATCTTTGTCCCCTCTCTCCCTCTCTCTGTGTCTCGCGGTTTTTAAGGGTTCTGCCTCTTTTCAACCCATTTTCAATGAGCCTAAGGTATTGTGTCCCACACATTATGAATCACATGCTCTTCCTATGGAGCGTAGATTGCACCTTGAACACTCATAATTGAAAGTGAAGCAAGCAGATCCACTTTGAAGGAGGTACATGTAGCTTTATGCTCCTATTTTAATGATGTCTAAAAATCTATTTTTCCACCTTTGCTTTTAATGTGGCCATTAATTTCTCATTTCTGTATTTTTCTACCTTTGCAAATGTCATATTTGTGCCTTTTGCTTGCTGTTTTCTCTGGCTTTCCTCTTTTATCTGTCTTTTACAAAGTGAGGAAAGCATCTTTTTTCTTCTTCTTTTTTTTGTCCCTTTTAAAAAATAAAAAAATAAATAAAAAAATCAGTTAATAAAATCCTAAGACCTGACTGGGTGTGGGCTGGTCCCCTGTTCTGATCACTGTGAGGGGTTAGTAAGTTGATACACCCTGGTCCTAACCTCTAACCAGCCGTGAAAAGAACAGAGGCCGGGGAAACCTGATCTTTGACTTGTAGAGCTCTCACGCACCGCCTCTTTCTATGTGTTCGTGTTAGAGAGAGAAAGCATGAGTGAGACCTCTCATTTTTCAGTTCTGTCGTTTTCGTTCCTCCCCTTGTCCTGAAAGGCCAATCTCTTAATCACAGGGTTATGGTGGGTGAGGGAACTGAAAGGCCAGGTGACTTTCTTTCCTTACACTCTCACTGCTTGCTTCATTGTCTTGAGATAAGTGGTCCGGGTTCTAGTGTGCATACAAGCAGGCTCGAATGCTTTGGACTATTATATTTACATTGTTAAATGTGTGACTGGTCAAATCCTGTGCCTAACACCTGTGCCTGCATACCTCCTCTGTCAATGTGTGCTCGCACATGGATAAGTGTTTTCTGTGTTCACGTGATGGGATTAGAGTCACGGCGGTGGCAGATTACCTGTAACTGTGATCTGTTGTGGTGGGGATTAACTTTGTGGCGCTCCGTGCTGTGAGGTAACATGACGCAGCAGGGACGGACCACGGTGAGAGGAGAGCGGAGTTAATGCCAGAGCACTGGGGCGATAAAGCTAAGATAATCCACTTCTCCTGTGACCTGAGAACGAGGAGGAGTGAGGGGTTCATTGACAGCTTCACCTGGAAAGAACTTGAAATAATTGAAAAAGGAAGTTTTTTGGTGGGATGTTTATTCACACAAAAAAAAAACAGTTGAAAGAGGGAGTGGCAGATATTGTGCCCAGTGTAAGGAAATACTCCTACAGTTAATACAGTGTCACCTGAACCAGGTTATTTCACTTGGTTTTATGTTTTAAATGTAATAAATGTAATCTTACGAATTTCCTTTTTTATGTATAGTCCAGGCTCTGAATATTACATCAGTTAATATTTATTGAGTATTTGTGATTTGGCGTATTCGTCCTAAGGGGAGAAAAAGGGGGCTAAACTCTGTTTTCAAATCAGCTTGTTTATAACCCCAATTCCCAAAAAAATATTGCGATCCTTTGTGATTTGTGAGTAAGACAAAGTGGAAAACTGTTCTGTGGTCAGACACATTGAATTCATCATTGATTCAAACTCTTTTTGGAAAGCATGAACGCTGCATCCTCTCAACTAAAGAGGAGTGTGACCATCTGACTTATTATCAGCACTCAGTTCAAAAGCCTGTATGCATGTGGTATGGGGGTGTGTTAGTGGAATTGGCAGCTTGAACATCTGAAAGGCCAGCATCAATGATAAAAGGTATATACAGGTTTTAGATCAACAAATTCTCCCATATAGATAAGGTCTTTTTATGGAATTCCTTGCACATTTTGGCCAAGACACTGCTAAACGGCATAGCATAGCTATTACAATAAATCAGTTTCACAAAAACAACAACAACATCTTTTGAATCTAGGGCTATGCTTAATCCATGCCTGGGAAACTGCTCCAGTGTCCTAACTGCTGTTTTTCAAGTAATTGAATGCTTGGCAGTTTCAGGGTTAGTGCATTCACAATGTAAATAGCTTGCATGTGGTGCAGAATGGACTAAGGAGTTGGACCTACAGTTGTGTTTTTTTTTTTCAGTCTTTACTTAATGTCCATGTAAGCCTTGTATAGTTGACCTGAAATAACCGAGGAGTGACCTTTAAAGTACTATAAGTCTCTGTGTCACAAACAATATCTGCTATTTTCATATATGTGCTTTGTTGTCTATCAATTCACATATTTCTGCCTGTCTCATCTGCCATGTAAATTAAACATTGAAAAATAAATCTTTCTGCAGTTACATCATTAAATACCAATGCCTCAACTCCATTCAGTAAGCTTCTACGTTCACTACTTGGGAATACTTGTGTCAGTGTTAAGGGATCAGTTATTCCTGCAATTTCAGTTAGAAATTCCAGTTAGATTAAAACACAAAAATGTCTGCAGAGTCATGAAAACCTGTTAGAAAAAAGGCAGAGCAAACAGCTAGAAAATGGTTAAGCTAAATGTAAATGGACAGGTACTTGTATAGCACCTTTCTCTTCAGTTTGAGCACTCATAGAGCTTTTTACTACAACTCTCATTCACTCAATCCCATACATTCATGCAGCACTTTTATCTATGCCTAAGCACTTTTATCTAACGTTTATATACACTCAAACTCCGATGGATGCAAAAAACGTTGGCAATTATCAGTATCAGGGTTTAGTATCTTGACTGAAGATACTTCTACAGATGGACTGGAGTAGCTGGAGATTGATCCACCAACCTTTCACTTGGTAGACAACCTATTCTACCTGCTCTTCCACAGCCACCTCAGAAGCTTTTATTATATGTTGGCATACAGGGCTTTCTTATTTACTGCAGTTTATTAGTGTTGTTGCATCCTGTCTGTGAAACGTTAATAATTCTTTGCAGATTTCTGACATAGAGAGGTCAATCGCTGGATCTTATAATATGTGTTATTATGCTCACAAGTTAATGTATACAAACCTTTTAGTTGTACACAGGTGATTTGTGCCCTCTAGTGTGTATCAGTTGCGGTTTTGAGGTGGTCCATTTGACCGTTATGAAGTCACGTGAGATTGAAAAGGAAACGGTCAGCTGAGAATATCTTATAAGATAAACAATCAGTAGATGGCCAGCTTTACTGTAATACTGAAATGGTTGGTAAGAAAGCAAAAAAATTTGTTGTGTTTAGCTGAACTCATAAATAAGTCAGGAAAACTCAATGGACCAAAAGCACTGACTTTTTAAGTGAGATCACCTGTAATAGTATTCAAATCCCACATTTGGAAGACGGTGGGGTATATTGATGAAGGGGTCATGTGAAAGATCAGTGTGTCTACACGAGTCCAGAGTTTAACCCAATCATCAGCTCAAGAAAACATATTCTGTGCGATTGAGTAAATTGCCCAGGTAGCATTTATTTTACAGTTAAACATCAAATCAATCGTGGTTGACGAGCGACTCTCTTCATCATTGCTAAGGATGTGACAGATGAGTTTGTTCTTTCCCACTCAACTCGGGTGGGATCCATAATTTTGAAGGTTGAGGATAGGACAGAGCAAAGACTGAAGAAAACAAATGCCCATATTTTTCCCATTCAAACACCACAAGAGGAGTCTCAAGGGCAGAAAATGTGACTTAGTTTTGCAGATCAAGGGAAATAAAAAGGAAAAAGACTGAAAAGGGGAGACCATGAGAGAGAGAAAAGACCTCTCCTGGTCTTCCTCCTCTTCAATTAGTCTTGCACAGAGCAGGCAAAGCTTCCAACCTCTCTAGTTTCTCTTCTCCTTCTTTATGACCACGTACACCCACCTCCTTTCTCTTTTGTTCAGCCATTTACTCAGCCTTCTAGTTAACTCTCCATCCCCTTTACCGCACACAGTCACAGTCGTCTGCTCATCGATCAGTCTGCTGCTCGCGCTGTATTCATGCTGCACCTACTTACTCAATTGCTTTGCTCTTGTGATTCCTTCTTCCATGAATTCTGACCCTCTGTGAATGTAGCCTGCCAATGAAATGCTCATTCACTCCCTCCTTGTTTGTACATTGTCATGGGATGGCCATGTGCTGTCAGGAATAGTGAAGAGCTTTGGCATTGTGCCGTAATGTGCTGTTTGCTTCAATGTTCTCTGTCAATGTCGAAACATCTCCTCTTTTTAAAATGAAATTCACTCTCAAGTGCTTGTCAACAGCAACTTGGAATTATGCACACATCTGTGTGAACGCACAAAAAAATGGCAAAGCATTCTGAGTGGGACAGACCTTGGTTAGCAAAATGTGGAATTTCTTTTCGCCTTGAGGCCAATTTCAATTTTCTGTTCAGTTTGGTTCGATTTGAAGGAGTCTTTGTTTTTTTCCCCCCTCCTTTTTCCCTATTACTAAGTCAGAGTAGATAAGATAAAGCTATGCCCAAAACCAAGTCAATAAAACCTTCTTCTCTAGCTCTTTCAAGTTAGCTCAAGCTCTCCCTGAAAGCTTTTTAGTGATAATTTTCTGATATTCATATGATTGCCACAGAAAGTACAAACCTTTGTTTTGTTTTTAGTTATCACATTTTCTTAAAACATGTTTCCAATAAATGTCTTAGTGAGTTTGTTTGTTAACTCTTGGGGAACACTTAGGGCTGTTCGATATAACGATATATATCGGTTGACGATATAAAAACGTCTATCGTTTCATTTTACGCTATCGTTTGTTTCGTGGTGTCGCAAAAGAAACTGTTTACGGCAATATTTTTTCATCGTTATGATGGTCACTGTAGTGGCTATATCAATTTCTTAAAGTTCTCTCTTTCTCTTATATTTAATATAACCACACTACAGACGGACAACCGCCTGTTTTTATGCGTTGTGGTTAGCAACAATGACGGTAACACCATTTACAGAAAATGTTACATTTTTGTGATTTATATCGTTATCGGGACGATAGATGTCTTATATCGGGATATGAGATATTGGTCATATCGCACAGCCCTAGGAACACTTCCAACAGTACAGAGATACTGCTTTGCAGTTTGGTGGTTGTATCAAATAAAAGTACCCAGCACGCTTGAAATAACAGAATTGGCCTAATACCGCAAATGAAAACAGAACTACAACTAGTGATTATTTTATTATCAATCAATCAATCCGTCTGTTTTTTTTCTCCTCAGTTGATTTAATATTTACCTGGTTTTGGTGGCGTTTACAATTGCGTGTGTAAACATCGCACATATAGAAAAGTTTTGAATGAATTTGTAGGCATGTAGAGTGAGGTCATGTTCACAAATCAATAAAATGTGGCTTACATCCACCAAGGGCTTTGTGGTTAACTTAATGTTTTATTCATAAAAAACTAACTAAAACTTTGAAAGTGTGGTTGTTACAAATACACCGTATATTATCAACATATAACAAGTATTGTATGAAGATTTAAAATATGTCACATTTAACCCCTGACCTCTCTCCTCAAGGTCAGTAGTGAGTGAGCGGAAGGTCAAAGTGATAATAATGGTATACAGAGCTGTATAGATCAGGTATTTGGAGTATCCAATGCCAGCTTTTTATTATAACTTTATGTACATTAAAGTGACAGGTTAGAACGGTTTAAATAACAATTTTAATACATGTATAATGTACCTGAATAAGAATTATTTTTTTAGAAAGCAAATTACACTTCAGATTTCTTTGTTTCTGGATCTGGAGGCTTTGTCTAAGCAGGGAAACCTATTGTTTAGGAGACCACTTCAATGAGTTCTTGCACCTTCCTTCAGCGCTGGTATAAATGGTATGGAGCTGTGGCGATGACTCTGTTTGCATGAAAACCCATCGATACAGTGAGTGAGTAAATCTGCGATAGACTGGTGACTTGTCCAGGGTGTATCCTCCTCACCCGGTGTCAGCTTGGATGCAGTTCCCATGGCACTGAAGTGGATGAGAGAGTAAGAAAATGGATGGATATGAAATGTCAGACAGTAGTACTCAGCTTTGAGTGCTCAGTCAAAAAGCACTATATAAGAATGAGTCTATTTAACATTTGCTTGCTTAGTTTGAGCAACAGTCAGAAGTAAAAATCAATCCCATAGTTGCTGATCAGTTTTCTTTTTATTTTCCATTCATTTGAGCTTTAAAATAAAGATTTACTTTATCACATTGTGGTGATAAATCCATAACTTTATTTAAATAAAACGGGCATCATTTTCATTATCCTCACCATCAACCTGTAGGAACAACAAAGTGTCTTAGTAAGCCACTTTGAGATCTGGTAACTGGTTACAGATTAGGATTTTCTTCGTTGTTGTCCTTTAGTGCCGACTCGTGTCCTACAGACAGGTTCATAATCACTTTTATTCGTCAGGATAAAAGTGTGAACTCAGCTTTCTGAGCTTTACTTTGAACCACTCTGACCTACCTGAAATTGTCTTAGTGTATATCAAGCTACTTCTTGAAAAACTGTGATTTCATTTGAATAACTGCAGCCAGAGTTTAAGGACAATTTCTTTGTAAATCACAACAGCTCTTAAAATTGACACCTGTAACAGTCTGCTGCTTGTGTTTGTCCACAGACCAACCTACCCATCTTCAAGCTGAAGGAGTCTTGTGTACGGAGGCGGTACAGCGACTTTGAGTGGCTCAGAGCGGAGCTGGAGAGGGAGAGCAAGGTGAGCCATTGAAGTGAACTCCACACAAAGGCTGCTCGAGTACTTAGCTTATCAAATCAGCATATAACATTGACCACATCTGCAGTGTTTTGCTATGAAAGAGAAAGGAGTTTTGTGCATCTTTGGGTTGTTAAAGAACATTTTTTTCCCTGTCTAGGTTCAGCCCATAAACAGTTTCAGAAATGACACACAAAAAGCATTGACAAAACCCATATTTAAATAGTTTGAGTTGTTCAAATTTCTCATAATTTATTGTAACAATGAAAAACTTTCAATTTTGCGCTTTCTTTCTTTCTTTCTTTTTCTTTCTAATGGGAAATCTGTTCTCTCAGGTGGTTGTACCACCTCTCCCGGGGAAAGCTCTTTTCCGGCAGCTTCCTTTCCGAGGGGATGATGGCATATTTGATGACTCTTTCATCGAGGAGCGGAGACAGGGTCTGGAGCAGTTTCTCAACAAGTAAGCCTGTCCACGTCTCAGTCTTTATCCATTCTCCCACAATGCGGCCATGAGGTTAAAACAATTTCTTCTTAACAATTTCTTCTTTGCAGCTGCAGTCGTTTTCCGCTTCTGCCGTTGCTAGTTTAAAAATTTTTTTTTTTATTTAACTCTGACGAACAATGAAGCACGTTGTGCAATAACTAGATTCAACTTTTTCACTTCTCTTCATATTGTTAACAAACTGAACCCTCGGAGACGGGCAGGTCTTTTTCCTCACTATCCTCCTTAATTCTCCTTTATAATTACCTCGCAAAGGACAAGAACAACCAAAGAGGACTCAAGTGCGCACCCCCACAACATAATTTTTCCCACATTTGTTTTGTTGTTGATGCGTAATTTATGTTAATTGCAGCTCAAATTACAGCGCGTGGTTCCACGGGATGGTGTGTGCACCTCTGCTTATTTTTGATCCAGCATGTCCTCGTTTTCAGCTGCGGAACAATAAAAGTTACAGTGTGATTGTAATTATTTGCTTTGATTGCAGACTTGGCCATTATCTTTGTTTCATGTGCAAATGCTTCAATGTTTCCTGTTGGAATATTAAGTGTGCAAAGACAGTTGAGGAAAATTAAAATCCATAAATGTTTTTTTCTTCTTCATTTATTTATTTATTTATTTATTTTTAAAGGAGACAAGAATGTGTTGGTAATTAAGATTCCTCCCTCCCTGTGCTTTCTGTGAATGAAACACTGCTGTTAATCATATTATTGTTCAGACTTAACACCGGCTGATGTGGCTGGCAGCATTGTTAAATCTGTGATTGAGAGCATTGTGAAGAGGAAATCTTTTGGAATGCTAAACATGATTATCCCTGCAAAATGAGTGAGGAGGAGGAGAAGAGCGAACAATCTTTTTTTTTTTAATTTTTTTTTTTTATGATAGGCTAGTCAAACATAATGCTGGCTTCAGGTAAGAGGAAATGGCTTAAAGATTGTAAAGATGCTCCTGCTGCGCCTTGCGTCCATATCAACATTTCCAAACCTATTAAACAGTATTTGTTGGTAGCTAGCCTGATGTTTCCGGTGACTGCCCTGGTATTTGACCTCTGGCTCAGTCCTTTTGCTGCTTAATTTGTATGAAATATTTCCTATCAGAGGTTAAGACGCATGCATACAGTGCGTGTAGTCTTATCATGTTGATGTGTTCTGAGCAGTTTGTCGTTTACAAAAAGAGCCGTTTAAGGGTCTCAGGTGCACTGGCTCATTCTCGTTAAGCCGCTTTGCGTCATCTGAAGGGACATTGAGGGAAACTCGATGTCAGAGTGGCTTTAACAGAGCCCCAAACATCCAATATTTTCCACAAGAACTACCACTCTGACTGGGAGAGGGGTCATAAAATATTGATTCATTTAAGTCCTACCGGGATTTAAAGACGTTTGAGAACACCAAATACTCCAGAGCCTCTTATCAATCCCTCAAACTAGAATCAGAATCACTTTGTGAAATAGTGGAAGGAGATAGGCAGTCTGCTATTTTTCCTGTTTGCCTTGGTGTGACTTAATTCTAGGTTATACATCTTTGCTCATTTCTGAGTCGAAAGGGAGAAAACGGATTACTACTCCCAAGTGAACAATTTTTGTGACTGTCAATGTGTTTGTAAATGTGTGATAAAGTTGTTGTAAATTTACAGTTAAATGGCAAATTCAAATAAGAACAGTATCTTTTAACCATTAAACTACCGATATGTTAACTAGATCAGTTCAGATCAGCTCTTTATTCTCCATTAGTATAAATTACTTTAGCGTAATTATTTTTCAGAGTAGTTTAAATTATTTGTTAGTGAATCAGTGACATTGTTGACTGATATCTATCCCAAATCTAAACTGCGCACTAAATTTAAACAGATTTGACTTTGAATGCTCTCATATAATATAATATAGTATATTTTAGAGACTGTAGGGAGATGACAAGTAAAAGGGTTCAAACAAAGGTGGGAAATTCTTTGCCTTTCACACACACAAAAAATAAGAGTGTTATAACTGTTTATAAATGGTGACCAAGTAACTTCAGGAATGCCTAATTGAAGTTGTGCACTTATTGTAGTGTTTGAAGTTCATTCTGTGTCGTCGGTGGTTAAGACACTAAACAGTGAATGAGAAGCAGCTTTTAATGACAGGCGAGTACCTAGATGTGTTATTAAGCAGTGTTAGCTTGTAAAACATTTTGTAGTTTGACTGGGGTTTTTTTTATTGTTTGGATTTTTTTTTAAACTACATGTTTGTTTTGTGTCTTGATCAGATTTTGTATTGTTGTTACTGCACTTACCTATTCTTACATGTTTTACTCTGTTTTGTTGTACAACTGCTTCTTTGTGAAAGTAAATTTTACTTACCTACTCAGCTTGCTTATTAACTAAATTCAACAAAAGTTACACTTAAAAGTTTTTCCCCATATGCCACAGTGGCACTTTTGAAGGATGTGAGGGCATATATGTGTAAATATATACTTTAAAACGCAGTTATACTCAGTAAAATTCTTTTAAAAGCATTGTATCAACCCTTATGCATTTACATGTTACTAGAGTCTGATAGGATTGAAATACAGCAAAACATCTGACATGACCAGTTTATTGTGCAGGCCATAAATAACCCATTAAAAGTGGGCGAGTCACTTTTTTTTGTGCTTTTTAAAGCATGCACACAAAAGAGAGCATCCTTTAGAAATACTTGCATAAAAATGTTGAATGCTAAATAATTGTCCTTCTAGCACAATTTAAAAAAAAAAAAAAAAAAATCCCCACACTTCTCACGTCCATTTCGGGATTCATGCAAAATCTTGTTTCCTGTTTGTGCTCATCCCTGTTTAAACTCATCAAAGCTTCATGTTTGAATGTCCACTTTTGCTTTTGTTTTCCAGAGTGGCCGGTCACCCTCTAGCTCAGAATGAGCGATGCCTGCACATGTTTCTACAGGATGAGTCTGTTGACAAGAACTACACCCCATCCAAAGTCAGGCAAGCCTGAAGGAAAGAAAAAATAAATAAATAAATGGATGGCTCTGCTTGGCCTGGTCTCTCTCAGCCCTGCTCAGCCTCGCTTGGCCCAACAACCCAAAGCTCTTTTCACTGCTCCAGGTTTCTCTCAAACAAACATTTTAATGACAATATCTCCCACCCCACCCCTTCCGCCCAGAAAAATTATATAATTCACTGCCTCTTTTAGTTTAGTTATCCTGATCGGTGTTTGTTTTCACCTTCTAATCAGAGTCAAGAATGTTCGACACGTAACTGTGGTTGAAAGTAATTTATAGCAATTTCTCTTTGTCTGGAAATGCCACTAACATGGATATATTAATGTATTTATCATTTAGCTATGTCTTAAATATATTCATTTATATAGTAACATTGAATGAGTGTTCTGTATATGCAAAGCTCTCGTAATGACCCACAGCGTTTCTCGTCCAGTACGGCATGTTGCTCACCACCGACCTACCAACTAAACACAAAAAACACACATGCAACGACGGGGGTTGACTTTCGAATCACACTTAGGTGTTCTTCTCCGAAAAAGGAGGCGTGCGTATGTGTGCGTGTGTGTATATTGACCAGCACCTGCCCAATTATCACAAATGATTTTCTAGCAAGAGATTTACACAGAGGGAACTGCAGTATTTCTACTGGCTATATGCATTTTGAGATTTGTATACTGCTGTGCCATTTTTGTTTATTTTGAATATTTTCCAATAAAATAGGTGAAACGTCTCCACGTGTGAGTGCATTTGTTGTCGCTTCGGGCCGTTTGCCTGTCTCGCTACCCGCTTTGGACAGTCAGTCAGGACCAGTGCAGTCATCCTAACTTTATTGTACCTGTTTAATAAATACTGTACAACATGTATAAGGACTATAGCTGTTCAAAGACAGCCCTGAGTTTGGACTTACACTAGAGTTACTTCTATAGGTGAACCATGCTAAAGACACAAATGATGCAGTCTATGACTTGTGACAGATTAAGCTTGAATTAGTACAAGATGTATTTGGGCCAGGTCACTAAGCTTAATGAATGCAAGATACAGAAGCTTTTTTTTTTCTTTACTTTTGTATCACATGTGCCACCACAAAAGTAAAAAGCCATTTCTTCTTGCCTTCAGGACTATTTGTAAGGTCTGACCTTTTTCATAATAATAACATATCTGTACATTTTTTTTTTTTTTTTTTTTTTTTTTTTTTAAAGCACAATGCCTCCCACATGCTGCACATATAAGATGTGAGGACTTTTGACCCGTGCAGTTCCATGTAAAACTTTTGAATTTGAACATGGGGTTTGATTGCAGCTTCATATGTCCTGTGAGAGCAAGCACTGCTCTGATTTTGGAGAGATTAATCCCAAATGAACCATTTTATGTAATACAAATCTCATTTGGTGGCAAAGAAAAAATGTAAAATAATATATGTTATTCATTACTTGATAAAGCACTAACAAATCAAATGAACGAACACAGAGTTGGTTATTACGGATGAGCTTCAGGTGTTCACAAGAAATCCTGCATTAAATCAAGATGCATGCATTAGTGTTTAATAATTTAGTATGAGCTCTACATCCTTATAAAGTGTCACTGTAATTAGATATGAAACCAACACCACTGTTTGCTATGATGCCAGGGCTCCAGCTGGTAGTTTTACTATAAGCATCTATAGTAAAACTATACTATAAGCATCTAGGTCATGTTATATGAAAACCGTTTAATTCAGTGTCTTTTATTCTCTTGGTTACAACTCTAAATAGTTATAACTCCATTAAAAATTTTATGGTTTTTTTTGCTTTTTTGTTTTTACAACAGAATAAAAACATTACAGGCCACAAAAACATTTCCAAGTGCTGAATAAGATTTTATCCAGTGTTAGTGTCTAACTTCAAAAAGTCGACCTTAAGCGTTTTCTTTTCTTTTTTTTATGCTGCGCCTCAAACAGGACACACCAAACAAACGGGACAGCCATTTAAATACAGACACCATTTTTCAGATGAATGTAGTTTTACAGTCAAAGGGGGTGGGGGGTAGATAGTGCATCCTTTTTAAAGAGTCCTCCGCAATGCTTCATGGAGCTGACGCCTCATCCGTGCATTTGGTTTCAGCACCGAATTGAGGAACAGCGACTCGCATCTCCCCCCGGATGCTTCTTCTTCTTTTTTTTTTGGTTTCCTCCGTTGGGATTGAACACAGAAATAAAATGGTGAATTGGTCGTCAAGCTCATTGGTCTCATAGACACTCGGAAAAAATCAAAACAAAAAAAGTCTTAATGTACAGCGTTTCTTTAGGAAACGTGCTTGGCAGGTGCTCTCCAGAGCCTTAAGGCGACATTTAAACGCTGCAAGCTGTTTTGGCCACAAGATATTGCAGTTTTCAGAATCAGACAGGCAGGTCTCTAATGAAAGGTACATGCTAATCCTTGACTAGAGCAACTGTTAACAGGCTAAAGTTGTGATCCAGATGTGTTCAATGGAGCCTAAGCCTAAATAGGCTGTATTAAGACAGCCCGTAAGAGATTTTGTGCCGTGGCTACACGTGCTATGATTTGACAGTCTGTGTTGATTGTTCAGTGGGTCTCCTCGTGGGCCTCCAGTCTTTTTTTCCCCCCTCCTCACGCGCCCCGGCAGATGGTGAGAATTCATATATCGCTGGATTTGTACATATCGGACAGGAGCCTGGTGATGGGAACGTTGCCGATGGTCTTTTTGAAGAACACCTCCTCTATGGTGGACGGGCTGACAGAGCGGAGGGCCGGCAGCAGCAGGAGGAGCTTACCAAAACGACACGGCTGAGTCGGGTACCTGAAACACAACTGGTGTCAAAAACAGCCTTTTTGTCCGGTTCCATTTGCAGACTGTCTGTTGCAGCCTGTCCAATTACCGCACACCTGTGACAAATAGCTCCTACTTAGCTTGAATACGAGCTTCATCTGGTGCACCTGCACAATTACAGGAGGCTTATTGCCTCATTAACTTTATAATGAAGCTGGCAGACTATAGCCAGTTGACACGTGCGTAAAGCATGCTTTATCTTAGGATAGATAGATAGATAGATAGATAGATAGATAGATAGATAGATAATGGCCTGTATAGCGCTTTACTTAGTCCCTATGGACCCCAAAGCGCTTTACACTACATTCAGCCATCCACCCATTCACACACTGGTGATGGCAAGCTACCGCCACAACTGCCCTGGGGCGCACTGACAGAGGCAACTGCCAACTCTTGAGCCACGATCGCCAGATAGATAGATAGATCTCTTTTACCTGGTGTGTATATAACTGTTGAGAGTGAGCTGGGCTTCATCTTGCAGAGCAGCAATAGCGCTGGCGTTGCGGAAACTTCTTAATTCTGTGCTTCCATGCGTAGGAACTGTAAGACAAGAGGCATCACTATAGCTGTTAGAAATCTGCTGACATGACACTGCTGTAATGACATGTCATATATTATCTTGTGTCTTTCCAGATTGACTGTAGTTTTATGCAGCAGGTAAAGTTGAGGTTTGCTTTGGTAAATATGGTTATTTCCGGTAAGAGTCTTTACACTGTGTCAAACATTCGGGCAGTAATTTGCGAGGTACTCACCAGCTTTGAATGTCACGATACATTTCAAGCAGGCGAACTCGGTCGCGTCAAGGCGCATCTGTCTGAATCTGGTGACCACCTCTTGAAGCGCTTGAATCTCAGACATAATCTTGTTCATCCGCTGAGACTCCGTGTTTTCAGTGTTCATCCCTTTGGATAAATGTGAAGAAAAGTTTCATTACGCACGACGACTACAGTTGCTCGCTCTTCACTTAAAATTATCTCGTGCTTTGCATATACCAGAAACAGCGAGAAGAGTTGTGGAGTCCACGGGAATGGCCCACTGCGCGATGCCCAGAACAAATAATTCCCTCCAAGCGTCCTCCAACAGAATCAGCTGTAAGGGGGTATTTTAAGTGTTAAACTGTGCACAACATGCAACAATTAAACCATTCAAAGTATTTGAAACTTTTTGAATGGTAAAAATAACAACACAAGATTAATTCCTACTTATTTTTCCATGTTGTGTGCAGGTTTTAGGGCTTGGTTGGGAATTATTAGATATGCAGTTTTCAAATCGATACTATCAAATTCATGACATTAATTTAATTAATTTAAAGCGTCTGTCTGCGGACCAAATACTTAATTGGTAGCTGTTCACCATTTCAAACCCCACAGGGCGCTAATGGCCTGTTTTGGGATCATGTTTAAGCATCATTCATTTGGAGAATGAGTCCAAATCGTGGCTACCTGATCAGATAAAGGGAGGGTGGAGAACGCGGGGACACTTTTTGCCCACTTGATGCTCATGAAGAGAAGACGCGCAGCTGACTCGCACACAGATTCCGTAGCCACCTCGTACAGATACATGGGGGTGCCACTGACCTCGTGGGGATACTGCAGAGAGGGAAAATGAAAATGTTGTCATTGTTTATGTCAGAAAGAAACGCAGGTCGGAAAACAGTGAACAACAAAGGTCGAATTCCAAGCCCCCAGCACCCAGTTTTATAATGATTAGTGTTGCTTGTGGTGGATTTACAGTGAGAAATCTAATTGGCGGATTTGTGGGTCTTACAGGCTTTTATATCTGGAGAGGAATTTCAACTTCTAACCCTTGTGTTAAAAAAAAGAAAAAAATGTTTACTAATTAATCGCACAATAACGGTATGGAAGAAATACAAACATCTAACATTTTAAGGAATTCTACATCTAGAAATGATTAAATGTAAAACTATGCATGGACTGCGACACGAGAGCCAAGAAATGATTGACTTCTATGCTCTCATTCTCTACGTGAAGGTCTAAAACTCTTTGAAGAAAGTGTACGTTGTAGCTATTAAATTGCATAATCTTAAAATAAAAATCTACCTTAGGAGTTGGCTGTGCTAGACCCACGATGGCCTGTCTTTCCGGTGTAGTGGCTACTGTGCTCATCTCCAAGTTGTGCGGCTCCAGCTGGGTGACAGTGGTGAAAAAAGGAGGACCGGGTAGGGAGGATCCGGGGAAATGTGCCGAGGAGCCATTCACCTCTTTGTGGCCCCGGAAATACAGAGCGACCTGTTTGCGAATTGTAGATGTTCGTGGCCCCCTCTCGTGCTGAACGGCTGTGGAGCGGGACAGTAGGAAGGCAGTGTGAAAGAGAGCAAACTGCTTATTTATCAGGATCGTTAATTGCATTCTCCAGGAGCAATCCCGGGTTTATTTTATTGAACGAAAGCTGCTCCTTAAAGTGCAAATGTTCTGCGTGGAAGAAAAAAATAATGAGCTTCTACCAGCGCTCCCAGGAGGTATAAATAAGATATCCTTTAAAACAAGCGGGGAGCAGGTAATTATCAACTTCTTTTCAGCTTTGATTAACAGATTTTATACACTTTTTTCTCCCCCGAATCCAATGCTGTCCTACTGTACTGGCGTTTCTTTGCTCAAAGTGATAATTCAATTAAGCTCGTTTACCGTCTTTATTCATGTTCACTTCCAGACACTTTTTCAAACGACAAGCTCGGCACTGGTTTCTGTGAGTTTTGTCTACGGGACAACCACCCTGTACAGAGAGAAAAGGGGAGGGGATAGGGGGACATAAAAAGAGAAAGGGGTTACAGCTTCTAGTTAAAATTCTCTTAGCTTGCAGGAGAGGGAAAAAAGCTTCTTGCTATTATCCTCCTGGGAGGGCAATCTCCAGGTGAAAGATCGTACTATTATCTTTTACTTATGGAGGTGCTCCCCTGCGGCTCCAGTGTGGCCTCATCCCGCAGGATAAGTACTCTATCCCGCCCTCTGCCGCCTAAATCCTCGGCTTCGAGTCATCACATTAGATTGGATTACACCTGATATATTACAGCAGCGCGGCACTTAGCCCAGTACTTAATGGTCCAGGCATGACATAATTAGGCTCATCAAGAGAGACTTAACTCAGCGCCAAAAAGAAAAGCAAACAGAAATCAGCGCGTAAAATGTGCATTCCGCGCGTAAAACGCTTGGTATGTTTTGTGGATGAAAATCAGACACATAGGGGATATAAAGAATAAAGGATGAGACAAATTCTGTGCAGGGTGCTAACTTTATTTGGAAAATGTAAGAAATTGCTCCACATTCATGGCAATGATTGCGTACAGGTTTCTCACTTAGGCTTGATTTGATAATTTATTTGCCTGCTTGTTTGCCCGCCTTGCTTGAAATTCTATTAAAAATAAATAAATAAAACTACTTAATCAAATTTCAAAAACCGCAAATAGTAGGTGCATTTAACCACAGCCAATTCAGGCTCGTGTAAAAAGCAGGGAAATTTAGTTACGAGCTTGTATAAACTTAAAGGAGGCCTCACCTGCGAGCCAGATTTAC